>NW_003852397.1:20343361-20530748 GCF_000181295.1 Otolemur garnettii
ACAGGTGTGCAGACTCCCACAGATTTGCAGACTCCCACAGGCCTGCACACTCCCAGAGGGCTGCATACTCCCAGAGGGCTGCAGACTCCCACAGGTGTGCAGACTCCCACAGGCCTGCAGACTCCCAGAGGGCTGCAGACCCCCACAGGTGTGCAGACCCCCACAGGTCTGTAGACTCCCACAGACCTGCAGATTCCCACAGGCCTGCAGACCCCCACAGGCTGAAGACCCCCCACAGGCCTGCAGACTCCCAGAGGGCTGCAGACTCCCACAGGTGTGCAGACTCCCACAGGCCTGCAGACACCCAGAGGGCTGCAGACTCCCAGAGGGCTGCAGACCCCCACAGGCCTGCAGACTCCCAGAGGGCTACAGACTCCCACAGGCCTGGAGACCCCCACAGGCCTGCAGACTCCCACAGGCTGCAGACCCCCACAGGCCAGCAGACCCCCACAGGCCTGGAGAGCCCCACAGGCCTGGAGACCCCCACAGGCTGCAGACCCCCACAGGCCTGGAGACCCCCACAGGCTGCAGACCCCCACACGCTGCAGATTCCCAGAGGGCTGCAGACCCCCACAGGCTGCAGATTCCCAGAGGGCGGCAGACCCCCACAGGCTGCAGACCCCCACAGGCCTGCAGACTCCCACAGGCCTGGAGAGCCCCACAGGCCTGGAGACCCCCACAGGCCTGCAGCCTCAGTACTTTACGCTGTTCATACTTCCTTTCAGTACTTGTTCCCCGTCACACTCTCACTGACCAATTCATCTGACCCCCGCTAGACCACTGGGAAGTCTCTGAGCTGCTCACCCACCTCTTCCCCCTTTAAATTCCAATTTCTTCTCAGCAAGCTTATTCCCAGCAGCTCTTCAGAGCATGCTAACTCTGCTTCTGGGTGGTTGCTGAAGGATGGACCACAGCCCTCCCTCTTTGCTGCCTGCATAGTTCCAAGGCCGCACCAGGAAGTGAGCACTTCATGTGCATGGTTGGTGAAAATTCCCTTTCCTGTTGCTTATTATTGTTTTGGTGGAGAATGGTGGGGGAAAGGATAGAGTCACACCTGGACTTTTCTGTGCTATAAAGATCCCAGACATTTGCCAAAAACACACTGTAGACGCCAAGAACTTTTGGGGCTATTAAATAAATTGTAAGAAACTCCTGAGGTTATTCTAAGACCCCCTCCCTTCTTCTTCTCCCAGAGATACATCAGTTCTGAAACTTGAGATCAGGCTGAAGGGAGAGATTAGGAAGCTTCAAAAGCTGCTTATACAAAATGCATACAAAGTGCTCAGGCTTTACGAGAATATTCTTTCAAACTTATAAAATACAAACTTGGGAAAAACTTTTTATGAATTCAAGACTACTAGCATCTTATAGTAATGAAAAAATCATCTTTGGAATAATTCAAGTTATGGCTTCTACATACTTAGACCTATTACATCCCACTGGTGATCACAGAAGTGCCGTATGTATGAAGAGCCACTTTGATGCAGGGCTCCTCTCCAATGATTGAAGTGGAAATGCTCAGTCTATTTCTCAAAACCAAGCCTTGTCTTATAAAACCCTGGGTGGTCTTCTTAAAACAATCACCAAAGGTTCAAGTGACTTTGGGACTTCAGTAAAACCCCAAAGAAAGGAAATCAAATAAAATCTGCAGGATCATTACATGGTCAGAGGCCAATTTAAGACTGGGAAGTTAAAAGCTGTGACCTCTGGACGTCCCAGATTCCACGTCCTTTGTCCTTGAGACCCTGAGTCTTGTCTTATGCAACAGTCTGTCTCTGAAGTGCCTTGGTGAGAGTCATTCATTCACTTACTTTTTCAAAGCCCTTTATTGACCAAGGTTGTTCATTTCTGTATCCAATTTATTCAAGAACTGTTTGCTTGACCATCCACTATTTCAGGGCTCTGTGCTAAGTGTTGTTGGGTCCACAAAGAGGAATAATCATAGCTAAGATTTACAGAGTGACTCCTGATCACCGTTGTGTTTTATATGCTTTTCTCACTTTCCCTTACAACCTCACCATGTGAAGTAGGTATTTTCCTTATTATTAGTCGTCTTATTTCAACCTACCAAAGAGAATACTGAGACTCACACTGGCTGACTTGCCCAAGGATATAAATCTATTAAGGGATTTGTCTGGGACACAAATCCAGATAACTGGACTCTAGAACCCACATCATGATAACACAACACTAAACAGGGGCATACCCAGCTCTGAGGAACTCACACTGGTGGAGAAACACACACAGTTAGACATTTGGCTACACTATAGGGCACAGTACTGGAGGGTGGCAGGAGTTTGGAGGTTCACGGAACTGGGCTGCCCAAGGCTGAAATTACCAAGGCTGAGGAAATTGTAAGTAACTCGAAAGGGAGGCAGGATGTGAGCTATGGCTTGAAGGATAGGATTTTGTAACGTGTCATCATCTCAACTCAAACCTGAACAAAACAGAATGGTTTATAATTGTCTGCTCTTTCTCATGCCCCAGTCATGATGTCATTTTTTAAGTTTAATATTACCCTTTACCAAGTCTTTGACCAAAACCTTTGAAAATGCTACTGAAT
Source organism: Otolemur garnettii (assembly GCF_000181295.1). Taxonomy (NCBI): domain Eukaryota; kingdom Metazoa; phylum Chordata; class Mammalia; order Primates; family Galagidae; genus Otolemur; species Otolemur garnettii. Next base: position 20,345,925 of record NW_003852397.1, read on the forward strand.
TCATCCCGTCCTCTCTTCCTACGACTGTCAAATTAGCTCAGGGGCCAGGGTCTCAGTTAGTTTTGTGTTTCTCTAACAGAATACCACAAACTTGGGTGATTTTTAAAGAAGCAAAATTGATTTCCTCACAGTTCTGGAGGCTGAGAAGTCCTCCATCGGGTAAGATCCTTCTTGCTGCAGCATTCATTCTATGGCAGGAGAGAGAGAGAAAACGAGAGAGAGGGAGCAAGAGAGGGCAAGACAGAACCTAACTTGCTTTTATAACGAAACCGCTCCGTGTAAGGACATGAATCTATACATGAGCACATCATCCTCAAGACCTAAACAGGTCCCACCTCCTAACAAACCTAACACATTGGGGATAAAGTTTCCAACACGTAAACTTTAGGGGACAGACTCTATCATGGCATCAGCTTAATGCTTACCTGGAGTGGACCGTGCCTGCCCTAGAATACTGACTGCCACCTCCCCTTCATGCTTCTTCATGCTAGCGCAGGATAATGTGGATCAAAGCTTTCCTTCCTACTCTCTGCTGGGTTCTAGAGGCTAGAATAATTTCTGCCATAGTCAATAAATATGATGCTCATATGATGTGTCAGGCCCTTGGATTACAAAAACACGCGAGGACCTGTCACGTAGTCTTTACCAGGGTAGGTGATGGAAATAAGAGCAGCAGGCAGAGTTATTGACCCTCAAGCCAGTGTTTGGGGCCTAAGGAGTATTTAGAGTGGAAAAACCTCTAGATTCATAGTCACATGATTGCACTATCATTAAGAGCCAAAGCACAGGCAATATGGAATGAGGGCCCTAGAAGCTGAGTGAAGCAGCACATATTACGACTGGAATAGTCATCCGGAAGAGAAAGGTACCACTATAGTTTAGGAGGCTAATCTCAGTGATTTGGGGTTTAGTAGGAACTTGAAAAATAATCAGGATTTTAACACAATGGGAAGAATATTTCAGAAAAGAGAGTAACATTTATTTCAACATATCTCAGAACACTGACTATAATTATTCACTGCTGAGAGTTCTTTGCTATTTTGATGCAGGGGCAGTAACGTCTTGGCAGACTATTAGAAGTCACCTATCTGGAGGGAAAGAGGCAATGCTGAGAGTCATGAAATTCTTTTCATGTCCACAGATACTTTTCTTCCTTTTAGTCTATGATAAGGGTGACCTTGACTTCACCATTGAGTATTCCAGAAACATTTCATCTTCAGCTTCATGGATTTACAGAGTGTTCGTATTACTGAGTTGCCCGAACTGCCACATGTGTGTAAAGCTAAGTTGAATTTACTTTTCTCCTTCATTGAAAATAACTAAATTTTTGCCATAGTTTTCAAACAAAGATGTTTTATAAAATTTAACTTTGTTAGTAATTGTAAGGCTCTTTCATCTTGCATGAAATGAATGCAAAAGATCCACTGGCTTGATCTAAAATTTTACAATACCAAGAGGAAAATGATTCTGGATCAGAAAATACTTTAATTCTGTGGTTTGGTTCTATATTATGAAGAGGTCTGAGAGCATCATTGCAACTTTCTCCACAAAGGATTTCATTCATGAAGAAACCAAAAGGAGAGGAAGTGGGGGAATCATTGAGCAATGCTTATTTTTGTAACAAACCCTAGGTTAGCTTTGAGTTTCTTGGACCTGACGATTCTCCGTCATAAGAAACATCTTTAACAAATTAGAAGCCTTGTGGTGGTGGAGTATAGGAATTCCCTGTCTACTTCAATGAATTAAACAAAACACTTTCTTAAAAGGGAAAATGGAAACATTTTCATTTTATGTATTTAATTTTTCAGTTTTCCAGCCACACTTTATTTGATGTTTGGACCACTGATGTGCTGAAACCAAGAATCATTTCAACACTCTGGTCTCATGAGTTTGGAAGTGGGTGGTTTGAACTGAACTCTTCTTTCTTTCTTTCTGACACAAGATCTCACTCTGTTGCCTAGATTAGAGTGTAGTGGGCACCATCATAGCTCAATATAACCTAAAACTTCCTGGGCTGAAGCAAGCAATTCTCCTGCCTCAACCTCTTGAGTAGTTGGGACCATCAGTGTGTGCCACTATGCCCAGCTAACTTAAAAATAGATATATTTTGTGGAGATGGGGTTATGCTATGTTTCTCAGGTTGGTTTCAAACTCCTGGCCTCAAGTGATTCTCCCACCTCACCTCTCCAAGGCATGAGCTACTGTCACTGCCTGAATAAATTTTTAAAGATATTTGTGGATAAGTTCTGATCTAACATATGATGATCATGTTTCATTATTAAGTAAATATCATCACTTTGTATTAATATACTTTTGGTTGGATGACACTAAGTATATATGCATTGAAATTGCATTATATTGAGAGACTGAAAAAATAATTCCCAAAGATGTGAAAATGAAGCAAAATGACATTTTCTATGGAGTTCTCCTTGAGGAGTTTTTGTAAAGGGATAGTAGATAAAATGCAAACATGAAAAAGGCAATAGTCTATGGTTTTTATATCCCATAAGTCTTGTATAAAATTCTCCTATAACTTAAGAAAGGCAGGCAGATATCCTGTTGCAAGAGAAATTAGGAATTAGTAGCAGGGTAACTGAGCAGGGTTTCATTAACCATTCTCTTCATGAACACTAAGCATTGACCAGATGCTGGCATGGATGTGGAAAGGAGGGAACACTTCCACTGCTGGTGGGACTGCAAACTAATACAACCTCTATGGGAAGAAATAAGGAGAACTCTCAGGGAACTAAAATTTGGCCTTCTATTTGATTTTGCAATCCTATTATTAGGTATCTATCCAGAAAAATAAAAATCATTTTAGCACAAAGACATTTGCGCCATAATGTTTATTGCAGCTTGGTTCACAATTGTCAAGATGTGGAAGCAATTCAAATGCCCATCAACCCACGAATGAATTTACAGACTGTGGTGTATGTATACCATGGAGTACTATTCAGCCATAAGAAGAGATGGAGACTTTACATCTTTTATATTTACCTGGATAGAATTGAAATACATTCTTCTTAGTAAAATATCGTAAGAATGGAAACAATTATATACTCATATGAACAATGAAACACAAATATAACCTAGTATGGGGGAAGGTGGGGGGGGGGAGGAAAGAGAATGATTGGCAGATGGTGGGAGGGCATGTAATGGGATCTCACATTTTGTGCAAACTGTAAGGATGTGTAACATGCCCTCTGGGTGAGGGTCTCTTTTACAACTGATACTTTACCCTGGAAGTGAGAACAATGTAATCTAAAAATTTGTACCCTTATATTAATTTGAAATATATATTAAAAAAAAAGAATTAAGATCCTTAGAGTTCTTCGATCTTCCTGGGTCCTCATCCCATGTCCTGCCTATTCCTCTATAAGATATCTGTTCCTTTTCTTGTTTCTTTTAGATAACCACCCTCCCCACCATTGTACTCCCAACACACAATCTATACACAAGTGCTAAACTCAGCCAGTCCCATATTCACAGGGAATTAGAATTGTGGTTTTCTAGAAGTGCCCTTGACCTCTTAACTTTTACCCAGACCTCTTCCTTTGGTCAGAATGCAGATCCTCCCTCATAATGCCATTTCCCTACTCCTTAGCACTCCTGGTTCTGGTTGCTTTATACCTTCTTAGAGGACCAGGCGGCAGATAATTCAGTCCAGTCTCCATTCCTCAGAAATATCAATCCCAGAAAAGATGTGGGTAGCTTCCCCACATCCCTAGGAAACCACTGCAGGCTCTGACCCCTACCCCTGATACCTGTAGGGAAGCACCCATACTTCACCCTCAGAGCACTATTTCATGAATTAAGAACTCTCACCAGAAAGTGATTAAAAATTCTAGGCTTCTGCCCCCCCCCCACCAGATTTGCACCATCTTGATGTTCATTCTTACACTTATACCTTTTAGACCTCTTCTAGTGGATGTCATACCTTGCATATCTCCCCAGAAAATGTGATAGAGGCAATAATACATAGCTCATGTAAATAGGGAGCTCACATAGCTCAGGTGAAGAAAAGATAAATTTGCAGACAAAGCGTGGACCGTGATAACTAATTTGGTCGAGAAGGTAGAGTCGGAATACAAGAAGGATAGCAAAGATGAAGTGAATAAAGTCAGAGATAGCTGAATTTGGCTTTAAATGCCTACAAGAATAGTTTAGTATAGAACAATGCTCCTTCTAGATTAAGACATAATAGTAAACAACTTAGAAGAAATTTGGGCTCTAGACAAGGGAAGTGTAGGAGACAGATAGGACATAACTCATAATTATGCATGAGTTTAAAATTGCAGTAAATGAAGGGTCAACCTAGGATAATTTCCCACAATATCCCCAAACCATGGGAGGCAAACCTGAAAACAAGAGAGATACAATAATAAAATGGTCAAAAGAGATTCTGCTTTGCTCTAAAGCCTAGAACACTGCAGAGTGAGTAAGAAGCTAGAGCTATGAATCCCAATAGCTGGCCCTGGGCAAGATCCAGGTTAGTTGTCTGGGTTCACCTGGGCAACTTTAACATATAGGACTATCTGGGCCCCATCTCTGGAGATTCCCATTTAGGAGGTCTGAGGCAGGAATTCAGGAATCTGCATTTTTTAAAATGTGTCCTGAAGCCATAAATACTGAACTCAGTGACTAATGTCTTCTGCTAAATTGCTGAGTCTCTGTCTCAAAATGTCTACGAGATGAAACCGTGAGCAAAAGGCTTGACAAGTAGGTGTACAAATGTGAGGATGTTTGTGGTTGGAAGAGAAAGTAGTTAAAGAAGAAATAGCATCATCAATAAGCAAGCCTGGGGTTAGCTAAAGAGTAGCAGGGAAGGCGTGAAACTGGCATCAGAAAAGGAAAAAAAACCCACACAGCTGTTAAGAAAAGTAGAGACATTAGTGAGAGGCAGAATGGCAACAGAGCGGTGCCATTGAGGCATACCCTGCCCTCTTCTTCACCCTTCAAGACCCTCAACCCAGCTGCCTGCAGTGAAGTCTTCCCGACTTCCCCAGTCACCCTGCCAAGAACCTCCTTCTTCGCCAACACTGTATTTCCTGTTTGCAAAATCCACTTGCCGTTTTCAACCCTCATTCTCACTGAAGGTGGAATAATGTGTTCGAAGAGCGTGTGTTTTGGAGTTAGCCTTCCCTTGGTGCAAACCCAGATTCAGTCCCTGACTAGTGGCCCTGCCCTCAGGGAAGTTACTCAAGCCTCCTCAGGCTCTTCCTCCATTGAGAGGTTTTGCATTTATAACAGTGCTGGACATTTCTTCAGCAGATACCACCACCATTTAGCCACAACACTTCTCTCGTGAAACATTTTTTCCTTCTTGGTGTCCTCAGCCCCACATTATCTGCTTTTTTTCTGCTCCTCCCATACTGTTCTTTCTCAATAGCTTCTCTTTTTATCTCCTTTCACCTAATTGTGTATTTCCTCAAGGCTGTCAAAAAATGACTTCTACTCTGAACACTGTCTGATTTGTTAGGCAGTTGGGGACCCCTGCTGTGAGGTCCTTTTTTTTTTTTTTTTTTTTTTTTTAGGCTTCCTTGTCTGGGTCCCACAATGCCTTTTATGGGGGCATTTACAAATTATGGGTCAGTGCTAGCTTCCTTTTTGTAGAGCAGCAGTTCTTAACCTGTGGGTCACGACCCATAGGAACTGTACTATAGGGTCATGGCATTAGGAAGGTTGAGAAGCACTGCTCTAGCAGATGATCTTTTGAAAGGAGAAGCCTGGTAGGCTGAGAGCACAGTTGGGCCTCAGTAAGTACCTCTTGGAAGGAGACATGAAAGAATGAAAAATAATGAATGAAGTTCTCTGTTTCCAAAGTAGGCATCAGGCTAGGGTGACCAGATTTTAACATTTGTAAAGTGGGACAACATGGGTGGGAGGGGCGGGACAGGGGACGGGGCAGGGCAGGGCCTGACAACAATACAAACTTTGATAAGCGGTTCTCCATAATCACTTCTCAACAATTATTTGTTATTGTTACAGTTAAACATTATAAAATTAACAAAAATAATATAAAATACATATTCTGGAGAAATAGCCACATGGCAGCCGAAAACCGTATATTCCCTTCCTGTTCTCCTGCCCCATTCATGCATTCTTTCCAAAAATCGGGACTTTTTTAAAACGCTGCAGGACAAATTGTTAGAAAGCAGGACTGTCCTACCAAAAGCAGGACGTCCGGTCACCCTACATCAGGCACATTGTCTAGCCAGCTCTGGCTCCTCTTGCCAGTGATCAGTTTGGAGCTGGGCAAATCTAAGCCACTTTGGCTCACTCTGAGCCAGTGAGAAACTAGATGAGGCTTACTTGACCCTTCTGGAAGAGACAATCACGATTGATTCTCTCCTTCCTGCTGAGTGTGAACGGAAAGTATTGACACCAGTTGTTACTGGGCAACCTGTGACCTTGAGGAAAGACAACCTCATAGTGATGCCACCACTGCAGACATCAGAGCAGGGAAGAGATCTGGGTCTCAGGTGATCTGACTAAATTGCCTCATCCCTGAAGCCCCATCTCCCTCTCAACTAAATTTATGCTATGTGTGAGAATCCTTTTGGAAACATACATGTATAATAACAGGGGTTTCCAATATGCAGAAGCACTGCATATTATATTTCTCAATTAAGGAGAAATGTAGATTCAACACAACTTTAAACACTTTCACCAGCTGGGGCAACTCAGTTGTTTAAACACCCTGTAAATACACACAGCTGAAGACTATGTTTCTGAGCTACCCAGTGATAAAGTCAAGGTTACCATTATCCCAGACACAATATCTGATGAGAAATATCTATGCACATACAATGAATTTCATGACCTTCAGCAACCCCCCTTTCCTCCACCCCCAAAATCAACTTCATCAGTCTTCCCAGTGGGTGCTAGAAACCCTGTATCAATGGCCAGGAACTCTCAGCAGTGAACAGCTAAAGTGAATGTTTTCTCAGTCACTTGAAAATGAATGCTTTAATTAAATGATTAAATCCTATAATTAACTGGAAGTTAATATAATCAGTGGATGGTTCAATTACATTTGGTGCCTAAAATATCAGAATCATTCTGGTTTCATCCCCATGTGAAACGTAGGTCATGAGCAAAGGCTGTAACACATCCACCATCAGGAATATAAGCACCAGAGTGGTAAATCTTCTGTTGATTCTTCTGTGCCAACAAGAAGCTTTAGGTTAAAAGAATTAGACTCTTGCTAATTAGCGTTTGCTTCAATTCTTTGAAGAAGTTCTGTGGTATCGACATAGAATTGTGCCCATTTGTTTCTAGAACTACAGTAGGTTACTATTTGGAAGAAATATTTAATAGCTCTGACTATGCCAGCCCTTACGTGTGCATGGTGATTTTCCCTTTTCGTATGTTTCTTAAACTCTCTCAGTTCTCATTATATGCCCATGAAATAAGCACCACAGGCTCTATGCATATGACAGAATGGTCTCCCCTCGTATGCTGGTAATTAAGAGCAACAGAAGATGTTACAAAATATTTTTTTTTAAAGAAAGCTAAAAATTCAGTCCCACTGAGTTATTAAGAACATGGTACGTGCTTAGCATTAATATAAATATTGAGAAAACAAAGACAGAAAAGACAGTGCTCTTGTCCTCAGGAAATCCACCAAGAGGCAGCATAGATTCTTATACAATGGTGGGAGGAACACTACATAGTTTTAAGGTTCTAGTTTTATGAGAAGAGGGGAATCTGGGGCCTTAAAGAAATTTGCAATTTTCTTGGTCCTTAACTACAGCCTTTTGACTGAATCCAAATTTTACATAAATTCTTTTATTCAAAGGAATGCAGCAGAGAAGGATGAAGCTTTTCTTACCTTCTTTGGTGCTTAAAAAATAATGATCTTGAAATCAGAAGGCATAGGTTTCCCCACCCAACCCTATCTCATGAAACTCAAAAGTTAAAAAGAAATAGGGGAAATATCCCAGGTTGCCCATTTTTTATCTTGCCACTCACTTTGTTAGAAAAGCATCTATTGTATTTAGGTAAAATTTCCTTTCTACAGCTTTCATGCATTCTTCTTTGGGCCCAAGTGTAATTCTTTTCTATTTCCGTGATCATTTGATATTTAGGGACAGCTATCAGCATCCTCAAGTCAGCTTGTCCTTGAACTAGCCACCTCCTGTTTCTTTATCTGATCTTCAGAGAGCAGCATCCCAAGTTCCATAGAAAAGTGGGTAGGTAACAGAAAACATTTGTATTAATGTCCATTTATATTAATGCTAACATCTTCTGTTGCTCTCAATTACCATAGGAAGCTCGCCTAGAGGTCTGCCTCTCTGGATTTGAATGTTGGCCCCATCTCTTATTGGTTGATTGGTTCTTATGTAAATTATTCAACTTTTCAGAGTCTTGTTCACCTCATGGGTAAACAAGAGGGTATTTATAACGCCTGTATCATAAGCAACAGGGAAGGATAAAGGAGAGAATGGAGGCAAAATCCTCAGCATGAAATTTGGGCTATGCTAGATGTTTAAACATTCTTAAATATTATCTTTATACTTATCACTCTTTAGTTTACCTATACCCCATATTTAAGCTGTGGCACTCAAAAAAGAATACCATATACTATATATTGTGTATTATTTTGTATATATGAAATGTCTCCTGGTGCATATACAGATTTCAGTGCTTCCAGTGCAATAATATTTTCTGGATAAACTGCAGTGTATTTATCTATTTGCTTACTGAAGGACATCTTGGTTGCTTCCAAGTTTTGGTAATTATCAATAAAGCTGCTACAAACACCCATATGCTGGTTTTTATGTGGACCTAAGTTTCAACTCCAAAATGTACAATTTGGGGATTGTATGGTCAGAGTATGGTTATTTTTTTTTAGAAACTGCCAAACTGTTTTCAAATGTGGCTGTGTCATTTTGCATTCCCAGCAGTTATGAATGAGAGTTCCTGTTGCTCCACATCCTCACCAATATTTGGTATTGTCAGTGTGTTCTGGATTTTGGTCATTTTAATACCTCATTGTTGTTTTATTTGCATTTCCCTGATGACATATCGTGTGGAGCATCTTTTAATCTGCTTATTGAACATCTATATACCTTCTCTGTTGAGTTGTCTGTTCAAATCCCTTGACCTATCTTTTTTTGTTTGGGGGGGAGGGGGGAAAGACAGAGTCTCAGTATGTCGCCCTTAATGCCTTGGTGTCACAGCTCACAGCAACCTCAAACTTTTGGGCTTAAGCGATTCTCTTGCTTCGGCCTCTCAAGTAGCTGGGACTACAGGCGCCCATCACAATGCCCGGCTATTTTGTTGTTGTTGTTGTCATTACTGTTTAGCAGGCCTGGGCTGGGTTCAAACCCACCAGCCCTGGTGTATGTGGCTGGTGCCCTACCCAATGAGCTACAGGCACCGCCCCCTTAACTTATCTGTTAACCATAGTTTTCATTGATCATTCAGTTTTAAGAGTTTTTTGTATACTTCGGATTATTCTTTGTCAGATACATCTCTTTCAAATATTTTCTCCCAGTGTCTGGCCTGTCTTTTCATATTCTTGAAGGTGTCTTTAATACAACAGAAGTTTTTAATTTCCATAAAGTTCAGTTTCTCAATTATTTCTTTAGCAGATTGTGCCTTTGGTGTTGTACACATATGTAAAAAGACATTGTCATGCCCAAAGTTGTATAGATTTTCTCCTGCTTCAATTTTTAGGAGCTTTGCATTTTTCCATTTTGCATTTGGGTTTATAATCCATTTTGAGTTAAGTTTTGGAAAGGCATAAATCTGTGTCTAGATTCATTTTATTGCACATGGATGTCCAGCTGTCCCAGCACCATTTTGAAAAGGCTATCTTTGCTCCACTGTGATGCTTTTGCTTCAGAGATCAAACTGATCTTTATCAAAGATCATTTAACTCTATTTATGTGAATCTATTTCTGAGCTATTATGCTCCACTGATTTATTTGTCTATTGTTTTGCCAGTACTGCACTGACTTGACTGTGGTTTTTCTAGTAAGTCTTAAAGTCAGGTATTGTTGGCTCTCTGCCTTTGTTTCTTCCTTCAATTTTAGCTTGGCTATTCTGAGTCGTTTCCCCTACCTAGACTTTTCTTTCTTTCCTTCTTATGATTTAGTGGCGGTCCTGGAGTTTGCAATATCCATTTACAATTAATTTAAAGCCGCTTCAAATAACACTATACCACTTCACAGGCAGCACGTGTACCTTATGCTGAGAAAATGCCCCTCATTCTTCTGTGTGGTCCTTGGCACTGTTGCTGTCCCTCGTTTCATGTATACAGAAGCAGGCATGAAAACATACGTAACTGAATACATTGTTATTATTATTTGGAACACACTGTTATCTAGTAGATCGATTTAAGAATAAGAAAAATAAACTTGGTTTTCCCTCCACTTATTCCTTTTCTAATGTTTCTAACATTATTTCTTTCTTCCTGTACATCTGACTATCTAATTTATATCACTTTCTTTCCTTCTAAATAATGTCTTAAAAACATGTCTTACAAGACAAGTATACTGGCAACGAATTCCCTCAATGTGAGAAAGCTTTTGTTTCTCCTTCAGTTGTGAAGAATAATTTTACAGGATATAAAATTCTAGGTTGGTGAGGGTTTTTCCTTTCAATACTTTAAATATTTCTCTCCATGCCTTTCTCCTTTGCATGGCTTCTCCCTGGCTTGTGTAGTATGTAATTCTCACTATAGTTTTCTATAGATGAGGTGCTCCCCCACCCCCCAGCTTCTTTCAAGATTTTTTTTAATCTTTGATTTTATGTAATATGAATATGATATGCTTAGGTCATCATTGCCTCAAATATTGCTTCTTTTCCTCATGTGTTTTTCTCCTTCTGTTACTCTCATTACACATATATTACACCTGCTGGAGTGATCCCATAGTTCTTGGATATTCCATTTCTTTATTTTTGTCATTTTTTCAGTCTTTTTCTCTTCTTTGATTTCTCAGTGAACAATGAAGTTCCTGTTGACATAGCCTTAAGCTCAGAGGTGCTTTTCTCAGCTGTGAATAAGTCCATCAAAGGCATTCTCCCTTTCTGTTATAGTGCCTTTGATCTCTAGTATGTCTTTTTGATTCTTGAAGATTTTCCCTGTTCTACCACATTGTCTACTTTTCTCATTAGAACCCTTAGCACAGGTGTCCTCAAACTATGGCCTGTGGGCCACATGCGGCCCACCTAGGACATTTATCTGGCCCACTGGGTGTTTTGCCACTGCTGCCTGTCCTGCTTGCTTAGCAGCCAACTCGTCCCAGACCCTGCAGTCTGGCCCTCCAGTGGTCTCAGGGACAGTGAACTGGCCCCCTGTTTAAAAAGTTTGAGGGCCCCTGCCCTAGCATATTAATCATAGTTGTTTTAAATTCACAGTCTGATAACTTCAACGTCCTGGTCATAGCTGAGTCTGGTTCTGATGCCTGTTAATTCTCTTCCCCTGTGTTTTCTTTGCTTTTTCATGCACTTTATAACGTTTGTTAAAAGCCAAAAAGCACGTTGGAGTGCTGGGTAAAAGGAACTGTGGTAAGTAGCTGTCTGGTGAGATGGTGGTGAGGTGTCGGGGGGAGATGTGTTCTACGTTCTGTGATTCAGTCTCAGTTTTTAGTAAGCCTGTGCCCCTTGACTGTGCACTTCACAAGTACAAGGACTTCTCAGGTTTTCCCTCTGGACTTTGGTGGAGATGGCTGGCTGCAGTGGGCTGGATTTAGGTATCTGTGCTCTGCAGGTTGGTTAGTCTCTGATAAAACTCCAGCAGGTAAGGGTCTGGTAAAATGGTTTTTTTTGAGAATGGAAAGAACAGTGTGCTCTGGCAAATTTCTAAGTGGTTCGTTTTCCCTCTGCTCCTGCCAGAAACAGGCTTCTATCCTTGGCCTTTGAATGCTCTTTCAATAAATTCACGCATTCCTTTGACATACCACGTTATTTTATTTGAGCACTTTCTTACTGAAATGACCCAGGCCATCTTGTCTATTCCCTGATCACGTCTTAGGCCCAGCCATCTCTCTAGAGATTCTTGATTGACTTCATTGGACAATGGTGTTAGAAACCAAGATTGAGGTGGGGTTATGCTCATTAGCACTGGGATGTAACTGCTTCTAGGTCCTCCCGGGGACCTAGAGTATATATACATGCACACACATTTATATATACACATGTATATGTGTAGTCTAACTCATGGGTGTAAACATATCTACAACTGTTTTTATATCCATCCATCAGTATCTATATTAAGCGAGACATGAGTTCAGAATCATGTCTCCAACTCAAATTCAGTATCACATTGTTCATTCTACCTTTGAATATAGTATTTTTATAGCTTAAACTATTTTAACTGTGTGAAATTGACAATATAAAAATTATAAGCTAGCAGGGGACTGAGATTTTGGAGTACTATTTTGAGCAATTCCCGGAAATGGAATAGAAGGTGTTGATTGAAGACTAGGATGACTTACTGACTGCATCTGACATGGTGTGGAGACATTAAATAAATGCCCACTGTATGCACTGGCGCTAAACAAAAACTAGGACAGTTCCGAAATTATCAACCTATTCTTTGCTCCCATTTATTTATTGAAGAAATATTTGTTGACAGCCTACTATGAACTAGGCACAGGATTATGTAATAGTGAACAAAACAAGCTTATCTGCCTTCGAGAAAAGAGAGGCAATAAACGAATAAATACACATGTGAGTATATGGTTGCAAATCGTGGGGGGGGGATATGAAGGGAGAGAATAGGAGTGAGAGTAAAGGGGGAACATAATTTGAACTAGCAGTCTGGTTTCATCTTCTTTGTTTCCCCCGGGAATAGAAGGGAAGGCTTTGATGTTAATGGAAAGATGTAGATTTGGGCATTTCTAACTGTAGAAGATGATAAATGTTGGAGTGCTCCACCAAAGAGAGGTAGAGTTCACTGTCCTCTGCCTTTGTGAGGAGGGCTAGTTGGCAGAGATGTGTTCTTTTATTCATCTTTTTGCTATAAATCATTTTCAATTCTGTATTTCCAGGATGGGGAAGGGACCCACATGCCACTCTGGTGCCTGGGTTCTTCATGTGGTTTGCCTCAAGAAAACTAAAAAACAAGCTGTGTGTCCCCAGCATTTACAGGAAGCTCATCTGGGTTACATAAAAGGAAAGACTTATTTGCATGCAGCAACATTGGAATAGAAATGTCTGTCCTAGCTGCCGACAGGAGAACTTTGCCTAATGTCACATATGACACACAAAACACCTCTTTAAAACTCCCTAACACACTTATTAAATATGCATAGTATATATCTGCGTGTCTGTGTTTTGAAATAGCCTGGGAAGTGGTTTGATAATTATAACCCAGAGTTAGCATAGTTCACCCCCACATACTCAGTTCCAGTTTTCAGATTCCCACTGGTTGTGATGGTACCCCAGTGGACCATCCTGACCACATCTTTGCCTTCTGGATACTTATCTTTCAAACCTAGCAATTATCAGCCAAATCTTTACTACCACCATAGTGTTCAGAACCTCCTGACCTTCAAGACTTGCCATGGCTCGGCATTAAACAGCCTTGGTTCATTTTGCTGTGCTGCTGAGGGCTGTGTCCTCTGAGTTAGGATTGTACTAACCCCATTACAAAGAATGTCCTCCCAAGTCACATGCAGCATGTACTTATTTATAATTTATATAATGCATCTTGTCTTGGAAATCCCACACACAGCTGGTAGAATTATAACTGGTACAGGCACATTAGAAAATGATTAATCAGTGTCTCCTACACAGAGCATGTACGTAACTCATTGATTCACAAACTCCATCCTTAGGTGTATACACAACAGAAATGAAATATATGTATCCCAAAAGACATGTATAAGAATGTTCATAGTTGCATCACTTCTAATAGTAAAAAAAATAAAAATAGAAAACCAAAATCAACTGTCCACATAATAGAATGGATGAAAAAAAATTGTGGTATAATGCAATTAATGTAAATGAAATACTCTGCTTAAAGCAGCAGGGATGAATCTCAAAAACACAATGAATAAAGAAAAACAAAGCGAAGCCCAAAAGAATACATAAATGCCTGACTCCACATACCTAAAGCTCAAAACAGGCAAATTATCCTAAAGTGACAGAAATCAAAATAATGATCATCTTAGGAAGGAGGTTAGTGATTTAAAGGGTATGAAAGAGGCTTCTAAGATACTTATTGTTCACTCTTGTGATTTGGATGGTGATTATGTGTGTGTTGCCTTTATAAAAATCTATTTGGCCGCCATCTCCTGATCTGGATACTTTTCTGTATGTCTGCTATAATTTAAAAGTAACATAAAAACAATACCTATGTATTAATTATCTATGCTTTCCAGCAAATTACCTGAAAATTTAACTTGAGACAGAATACATTTATTATTTTATGATTTCTATGGGTTAAGAATACATGCATGTCTTAACTGGGTCCTCAAACTCTGGGTTCCTCACAAGGTAGCAGCATGTCAAGGCTCAACTAGGAAGGATCTGCTTCCTAGCTCACTTTATTTTCCAAGATTCAGTTTCTTGGAATCTTGGACTGAGGCTTCAGGTCCTCCTGAGCTGTTTCTTTCCTTCACACGGCCTTGTAGACCTCTCATAGGGTATCTCATCATATGGCAACAGAAAGTGCCCACAAGAGAGAATGCCAGCAAGACGGAAATCACAGTCATTTGAAACCTAATTGTGCAGACAACATTCCATCACTTTTGCCATATTACATTCATTAGAAGCAAGTCATAAGGTCCAGCTGACACAAGAGGAAAGGATTACGGGAGGGTATGGGTGCTAAGAGGCCATACTGTGGAATACTTTACTGTGGTGTGTTACTACCTGGAGCAAAGAATGACAGCAAAATATATGCAAATTTTTATGAGTTTCAACTTTTCCATATACATTTCCCAGTGCATAGGATAAGGTCAAACAGAACTCTTTGTAAAACAGAAAGGTCTCTCCTCCTGTTTTACTTTGGTTTCTTAGACAGATAGAGTGATTGGGACTTTTAACTGGCCACCAGTCTTCTCCCAAAAGAAATTAGGTTAAATTACTTAGAGAAAAAAAAAAAACAAAAACAAAAAAAACTATCCCCACATAAAGGGCAAAATACTTTGTTTTAATGGGTTTTGAAGAGACTCTGCCCAGGAACAAATGTTCCTAGTTATTCCACTACCCACTTGAAAAGCAACTGGCACTGGGGGGAAGAATGGTGTTGTCTGGCCTACTGCAGGAAGCCTCATTTTATTGGAATGCAAGCTTTACTGCAAAACGGGGAAGAAAAGAAAGAAAATGGGAAAATGGCCATCAACAACTGCTTTTAATGGAAATGGTATGATGGCCCCTCACGCTCTTCATCGTGGTTTTAAGTCAGCCATCCCCAGAGAGCAAATCGGACGCTGCTATGAACAGACTTCATTTGGGAAAGCCTGGTCTGCAAGCTCTCTCTTCTTTGAAGCCTCAGTGAGAGGGAATGTTTCCATTGTGTGTGGGATTTTGATATGTAGCTTTGAACAGAATACTAAATCCTTCCATGAAAAGGTCGAATATTGTGCTCTTTGCTGAGTAAAGAGAGTTGCTGTTTCTGAGTGAGACTGAAATCCCACTCAAAGTTCCCACTTACATACAATGTGCCACATCCTCAAGAGACATATGAACATGCCCTTCCTTTTGCTGGTTTCTCTTCTTTCCCATGGAGGATATTACCATTCTAGTCTTTAATGAGAACAGAAAGGTAAGACCCGAAAGAGGACAAAACTAAGGTCACCAGATTTTAACATTGGTAAAGCGGGAGACCATTGATGGGGGCGGGGGGGTGGGGGGCTGACAACAATGCAAACTTTGATTAGCAGTTCTCGATAATCAGTTCTCAACAATTATTTGTTATTATTAAAGTTTAACATTATAAAATTAACAAAAATAATATAAAACTCATATCTTGGTGAAATAGCCACATGTCAGCTGAAAACCCATATATTCCCTTCCTGTTCTCCCGCCGTTCCCTAGCTTGTCATGCATTCTTTCCAAAAATGGGGACTTTTTAAAAACGCTGAGGCATGTGGGACAAATTGTTAAAAATCAGGACTGGCCCACCAACGCGGGACTTCTGGTCACCTTAGACAAAACATAGAAGTGCACGTCAAATTTTTTGAAGATTGAGGAAAAATTGAAGCAGGATACATCATTTCTCTGAGGTATGAGATACTGACAGTGCAGGTGTTAGAATCTGCAAAATCCCTGTTGTCCCAGTGCTGTGGGAGGCCGAGGAGGGTGGATCGCCTGAGCTCAGCTGAGTTGGAGACCAGCTGAAGACCAGCCTGAGGCAGAGTGAGCCAGAGTGAGACCCGTCTCTCTACAACAACAACAACAACAACAACAACAACAACAAGACAGCCGGACCTTGTGATCCCAGCTACATGGGGGGCAAGGGAACATTACAGGAGGAAGAAGTAAAAAAAAAAAAAAAAAAAAAACTTCAAAGTAAGATAAATTGAAAGCAAAAATTAAATAATAAAAAAAAAGAATCTGCAAAAGCCACTTCATGCTAAATTCTCTCACTCTGAGTGCAAAACATCCAGGGGAAATAGCAGTAGCATGCCATTTAGTTACCTGGATCTTTCGAAGAACTGGAAGCGTTTGGTGCTTAGCCCTACTAAGGAAGATAGAAGCAAATAAGAGAGTTTGTTTAAAACTGTGCTACACGGCACATTCCAGGGAGAGGACACTGCTTTTCTGCTTCCCAAGTATCGCTGAAAATCAGAATTTCCCATAAAAATCTAAACTTAGATTTCTATGATCTCATCTACATCTTCCAAATCAGAATCTCTAGGGGTGAGGTGTGAGGATCAGTGCTTTCGGAAAAGTCCCTCGGGTGAGGAGTTTGAAGGTTGAGGAATTTGAACAAGGAATACAGGAGGCAGACTTTCACTCTGGATATCTTTAGTTATGCAAAGCAAGCAGAGACCTCCAGATTACCATGATAATCTAGGTCCATACACCTCCCACCAATAATTGAAGTAATGTCGGAAATGTCAATGGTGTAGATCTTTTCCTGAATCCTTCCTTTCATTTTATACATACAAGGTTCAGAGGAAATGGAGTATTCCCTTTAGCTGATCATTTCCTTCACAAATATTTCCATGACACTAAATGACATTTGTTGTGCTCCTTAAAAGTTTTCTACTTTTTGTAGGGTATGTTAGTGTTCAAACTACCTCTCGAAGGGTGCAATTAAACCCTCTCTAAGGACACTTTCTGTGCTGTTGCCAAAACCAATCTGGCCCTCTCAGTTTTTCCCTTGTGCCAGGCAAATGGAAATGGGGGGGAATTTCAACTTTCACAGAAACAGTTACTTTTCAGCCTTTAGACTTCAATCCTTACTCTTCACAGTGATAGCAATGCAGGGAAAATGATTCCTTTTGGTGGGGCCAGTCGTTGAGGCTGAGGAGGTTCACACTGGATTCAGACAGACTAGAGGAAAACTGAGGGGCCTAAGGTAGTTGTGATTTACCCTTTATTCAGTTTCTGCCCACCACTGAGCAGGCACCAGGACATTCGCCTTCACGCAGCTCGTGGTGGGCAGTTGAGCTAGTGTTATGCCCAAAATTCTCCCAAAAGACCCCCACAGACAGTCCGAGACACAGTCCGATGTAAAAAGCATGAGATGAGTTTATTTCAGGCCCCGGAAAGCCTGGGCTCTCCTGGCATGCAAGCCTAGGACGAGCCCCGAACCCGGGATGGAGGAAGTTTTTATGGGTACAGAAAGCAAGAGGGGTAGGGTCCAGTACGAGTACACTTTTCACTGGTGGTTGGTGATTTCATTAGTAAAGGAGGAAGTAAAGGAGGATTTGCATTGGTAGCTGATGATTTCACTAGTAAAGGTGAATTTGGATTGGTACAGGTGAGGGGTGGAGGGTCCCTTAACCGGGGGCTAGAGTTGGTGCAACCTGGTTACCTGTATTTCAAGGTAATAGAAACTTATTGTTTATTATAGCAACTATTTGCCTAAGGTGACTCAGTTTACAGTGCAGTGGCTGTGCAACCTAGGGTGGAGGAAGGCAGCAGGGAGTGGCCCTGCAGGTTTCACTGGCAGAGGTTGGGGCGGAGGGGCTATGCGGTAAACAGCTAGGAATGGGGCTTGTGCTGTAAATAGCCAAGAATGGAGCTTGTGCTGTAAACAACAAAATGGAGCTAGTTTGGCTCTCACACTAGCATAGGAAGGCTTCCCCTATAAGAAGCACCACTTGGAAAGTCTGCACAGGTGGAAAACCCCAGGGCCTTGCATAGCAGCCAGAACCACAGTGGCTCTGAATCAAGCATTAATGATGATTACTTAAGATAACAAGGCACCTGTGGGTTAATTACGTTACTCAATACAATCTGGCACCTCGTGGCCTTCACGTGAGAAAATCTAATTGACTCATCTTCCTCCCACTTTTCCTTACTCTCCCCCCTAAGTTCATGCTGAGACCCCTATAACAAAAGACAGCCTTACAAGACAAAAGCATACAAATGTATTTGATGAACATTCAACATGACATGGGAGCTTTCATAATGAAATAAGGCTTCAAAGAACCAGGGAAGCCTATAGAATTTTTGATGCTAAGTTTATTAAAAAAGTGAAAGGTCATGAACATGTATGATTGGACAAAGGGGATATTATCTAATGGTAATAAACTGGGGAGAACTTAACAAGGCCTGTGTGTTCAGATTCTTCTCTGTACCCCTGTCTTCAGAGATAAAGATGCTGCTTTCCTCTGGGATAAGGAGAGGACATCTTAAGATCTTTTTCAGGGAAGAAGGGCAAGGTGTAGGTGAAAATGACCTTCCTGATTCTCTGCTTAAATCCAAAGGTACTACATCATGAGGTGGCATGTCCTGAACCCCATCTTTAGTTTGCTGCATTCAGGCTTTTGTCTGTAGAAATGGACTTTCTTTCTTCCCTCTCTCTCAGGGGTTGGTAATCCACAAGTTCAGGAAGCCCTCCTTAACACCCATCAGAAAGATCTTTCTTCTGTCTAAACTAGATTCACAACTGCGTTAAGAAAAGCTTATCTTCTCTGGTTCCATCAAACAACACTCATTCTCAAGAAATGCATTCAAGTGTGGGAAAAACTCTTGAGGATATTGGCCTGGGAAAGATTTTATGAAGAAGACTCCATTGGCAATCACAACAACAACAAAAAATAAATGACAGTTAAGCTAAAAAGCTTCTGCACAGCTAAGGATACAACAATTAAAGCAAATAGACAGTCTTCAGAACGGGAAAAGGTACTTTCACATTACAAATCTGACAAAGACTTGATAACCAGAATCTACAGAGAACTCAAATTAATCCCATTTGTCACTAGGCAAAAGATAAGAGCAGAACTTTCACTGAAAACAGATAAATGGTCAAAAAACATATGAAAAATGCCCCCTGTCCCTAATTAGCAGAGAGATGCACATGAAAAACATCCTGAGATATCACCTAACCCCAGCGAGAATAGCCCACCTCACAAAGTCTCAAAGCTACAAATGCTGGCAAGGGTATAAAAAAAAGGAACACTTCTATACCATCAGTGGGATTACAAACTAATACAGCCTCTTTGGAAAGAAGTATGGAGAATCTTCAAAGAACTAAAAGTAGACCTTCCATTTGATCCTGCAATCCTTTATTAGGCATCTACCTAAAAGAAAAAGAACTCATCTTACTATAAGGACATGTGCACTGGAATGTTTATCACAGCTCAATTCACATTTGCCAAGATGTGAAAACAACCCAAGTGCCTATTAGCACATGAATGGATTAACAAACTATGCTATATGTATACCATGGAATACTATTCAGCCATAAAAATGGAGACTGCATCTTTTGTACTAACCTGCATGCAGTTGGAGAATATTCTACTTAATAAAGTATCACAAGAATGGAAAAGCAAGTATCCAATATACTCAATACTAATGTGAAACCAGTAGATGAACAACTACACACCCACACAAGAGAAAAACACAGTGAAACTCGAGTTGGAGCAAAGAGGGAGGCGGGTGGGGGGTTGTGTACTCTCCCATAACAGGAAAAATTAGGGGCATAGGGCCCACCTCCTAGGAGAGAGGAACAACTGCAACTTGGACTCTACCTGACAAACACAATGTAACCTAATCATCTGTACCCTCACATTAATCTGAAATTAAAAAAAGAATTGTAAAAAACATGCATTCAAAATCACTTAAACATGGGACACGGTTGTTGCACCTGTCTCTGATAATTAGGGACATGATAAAGAAACTTCCTTGTAGTTCTTATAAATTCATCACCAGATATCTTCCAACCAGCAGACTGTAATTTTCAATCAGCCTGAACAGAGTTGTGTTCTTAATCACTGCTGATTCAAACAGAGAGCAATTTCGCACATCAAGGCTTCACACATATCAATGGAAGATTCTGCCACACCAAGTACACATTACAAATCCCGGATCAATTTCTCTAGAATGCAGCAGCTGCACCAACTTAAAAGTTACTGCCTACTTTGGTGCAGCTGTTCAACTCAAAGAAACAGAGGATGTAGGTAACAGGCACCATACTTCATAAAGCACTTTAATTAGAGTCCACGTGCCTGGTGTGACGATTAAAGGCCAAGAACTTGGGAGTTTCTTAAGGGTATTTGGAGTCTTCATTTGCCACCTTCTTGCTATATGACCGAGGGAAATCTCTTTTTCTCTCTGAACACTATTTCCCTCATTTGTAAAACAGATACAACCATCCACTTAATTCTCAGTGTTGCTGTGAGAATACAGTTAGAAAATCAATGTGAAGGTGCCTTATAAAGTCAGGGGTCACCAAGGGCATGGAGTTGTAATCGGCCTCCTGTCTGACTTTCTAACATGCTTGTTTATATTTAGTGCTGGTGAACGACAATTTCATGGGATGTGCATATTTTTCATGTACAAATCATGGACCGAATGATAGGGTGAGGTCCTAGAGATGTGGAAGTAAAAAATCACATATTTCACTGGATAATTCTTCATGTTATGATCGTCCTCCTTATGAATCTGCCCTTTATTAATTTTAGCATAAAACCAATATTTACTGAACACTTACTATATGCCAGGCACTGTCCTAATTCATGGTAAGGGCCAACAATTAAAAACACTTATGTAATGTATGTGTCTACATTATGTATCACACGGTGATTAATGCAGATAAAGATAAAGTTCAGTACTGTTTCACATAGAGTAGTTCTGGAAGTCCTCACTGACATATTTGAGCAGAGTCCTGAATACAGTGAAAGGGTCTGGGACTATCAGGTAGAGGGTGTTTAAGCAGAGGGAACAAGTGCAAATGTCTGAGTCATGGTGTTTGGCAGGTGCTTAGGGAACAGCAAGGATGCCTGAAGCTGGAGCACAGGGAGCAGTGGAACAACTCATAAGAGGAACGATCAGAGAAGTAGCTGGGGCCAAACTGGCCAGGGCCAGGTAGAACTTTGTAAGAACTTTGGCTTTCCCTCTGATGAGAGGAGATGCCCCCAACCTTTGGCATCTCCAAAGCAGTGGTTCCCCCACCTTTCTGGCACCAGGGACTGGTTTCATGGGAGAAAATTTTTCAGTGGGTTAGGGGGTTGCTCAGGTCGTGATGGGACTATGGGAAGCAACTGTAAATAGAGATGAAGCTGCTTCACTCAGTTGCCAGCTGCTCCCCTTCTGCCTGGGGCCCAGTTCTTAAATTTCACTGAAGATTATTTTTCTACGGAGGGAGGCTGAGGGAGCAGGAGGGAAGGTGGAGCTCCGTGGCCCAGATTGTAAGAGGCCAGGGGTCAGGCACAGCAGCACTAGAGGATCTTGAGCCGAGGAGTGGCATGATCTGACTCAGCTTGTTGAAAACACCGGTTGCTGTGTGGAGAATGTTTGGAAGCTGGAGAGCAAGTTAGGAACGACTGTGTTGATGGAGGCAAGAGATGAGAGTGGCTCACGATGGGGCAGTAGAGGAGATACTAAGAAGGCTTGAGATGTCTTTTGAAAGTTTAACAGGATTTGCTAACAGACACTAGGCAGTTGGAGAGAGAGAAAAGTCAGAGATAACGCCATGATTTGTAGCCTGAGAACTGAAGTTTGAATTGGCAATGTAGTAAGAATGAGTAGGTCTATGAAGTGGAGGGAGAGCCAAGAGTCCCATTTTGGACACGCGGAGTATGAAATACCTGCCCACGTCCATGTCATAGAGAGTGGGCAGTTGTGTACACAGAGTTCAGTAGATACGGTTGGATGCGATTATGCAGGATCTTTATCTGGACACCTTTAAAGCCATGGGAACAGGTAAGATCACCTGCGGAGTGAGGACAAAGAATAGATAGCCAATCATTTTTCTATTTCTTTTTCTAAAATTCAATTTAGATTGTAATCAAAAACCTTCAGGGAACCATCATCTTGTATTTTAGGACTCCTCTAGTCAGGAGAAAACTTTCTCTGCCCTGGCACAGCCCCAGTTCCCAACTTGAGGTCTCTTTCCTTCTTGGTTAGTCCAAACACACCTGCATCCCTGACTGTTTTCGGACTCTTCCCTTACTCTGCCTCTACACCTTTGCTTGTCTGATATTTCCACCATGACTGGTCACCCACACTTCTGCCTATGAGATACCCGCCTTCTCCTGAGGCCTAGTTGGAAACTTACTTTCTTACGACCCATTCAGACCTGCTCGTTCTCAGCCACCATAGTGTGTGTTTGTCCCCATGGCACATGGTACAGATTTGTCCACATGACACTCACTTCAGCCCTCCTTAGGACTGCCTTTTTGTACCAAAAAAGCCGGAACCTGAAAAGTCACTCATCCCAGACTCTTCCTCACTTGGTTTTAGGGTTCCTCCAACGAGTGTCAGAACTCACATGAGACTTGGATGGTGGAAGTGGCCATTGTGAGGTAACAGATGCACTCAGGGAATTTAGATTTTCGGGCAGCAGTGTCTTGCACTTGGAGGCAATGTGGAGAGTCCCTAGGGTCTTAGGTGGAAGCCACAGCAGTGAGGTTCTGTCCAAGAACCTCAAATGCAGGGTGCCCAAGTGTTTCTCCCAGCTGTGCTTCCCTGGCCTTTCTCTAAAGCATGGCAGCATTCTGTTGGTCAAAATGAAACAGATGAGCCCAGAGAGCAGGTCAAATATGGGGACAGAGATAGAGATGAAAGGCTATATTCTGATTGTTGGCATGCCAGTTCATATCTTTTGCCAAATAATATTTATACAGCTGAAAAGAGTATGTTAGTTTCATGTTCCTTCTACACAGGAGTCAGAGCCATTTTCTCAAGGATCCTAAATGGAATGCACATGTTTTATGGGGACCAAATGAGCTTCCCATCCTCAGATCCCTGAGCCCCTAATACCACTACTCTGGCTAAGCTGGTAGGCTACTTTTGCGCCAGAACTGTGATTAGAATCCACACTTTAGATGGTTCCACTTCAGAATCAGACTTGAACCATGCTGGGGTTTTGGAGTGTGTGGATTTAATTCATTATGGTTCCTAAAACCATGTCAAAGAGCTAGATTTAGCATGGGAAGACATTTTATCGGTTTTCAACTCAGCCAGATTTTCCCAAGAGCTCAGGAACTATGGTCCAAACCTGGGCCGCCGTCCACCAATAACAGCAATTAGGTGGCAGAAACACAACCTGCTAAGTCAGCTTGGATTTGCCTAACGGAATGTGAGTCAGCATTCTCTGGGAAGCGGTAGCCAGGCCCATGATGGGCCAAAGAGGATATAGACCACTGGTTCTCAACCTGTAGGTCATGACCCCTTTGGAGGTCAAACGACCCTTTTACATGGGTTGCCTAAATACATCCTGCGTATCAGATACTTACATTGCAATTCATAACAATAGAAAATTATAGTTATGAAGTAGCAACGAAAATAATTTTATGGTTGGGGGTCACCACAACATGAGGAACTGTATTAAAGGGTTGCAGCATTAGGAAGGTTGAGAACCACTGGTATAGAGGAAGATTATAAGACATTGAAAAGCAATTTCCAGTTTATAAAAAGAAATAGAGTTATTAGCACCATTGTTCTACTAATCAGGAGTCCCCAAAGAGAAGAATAAATGATGCAGCTTTTAAAACATTCATTACAAAGCTCTCTGTCTCTATTTTTAAATACTTAATCTAACAGCCATTTAAAACTGAGAATTGTATCAGGGGCTGGAGCGGCAGAGAAGTGACTGTAGTGAGAGAACTGAAAACAGGTTTGTTATTAGTTGGAAAGAAGCTAAGTGTCATCTTATAGTTGCTCTCTCTTGTCCTCAGGTTTTACAGAGCAGTGGAGAGCAGATGATGCCTGAGAATTCTGCAGAAGGTAAAGCAAATGCTTTATCTTTTTTTTTTCCCATGAGAACCCAAGTAGGGGTTGCTGGCCGAGAGATAAAACATTCCATTTATAAGTGTGACTCTCTGTGGGAGAGGAAGGACACTGGTGACTCCTGGTGATCTATTTATCAGCTCTTTATCAGCTAAGGATGTGGTGAGGACAGAATCCCAAAGAAAAGCAGAACCCAAACATGAAAAGGTTGACTTCAGCAACATTTTTGCTGAGGCAAATATAAATGTGTGATGGTGATGTTTGCTGGTTTACTAGTGAGGGAGTCTGTCTTTACCTAGAAGCTACTGACAGCAGCCTCACCTAAAACCATACATAAAACATCACACATGCCCCCACGACTTCATGACAAGTCAGTAACCTCACTAACATAAATGACTTTGCACTTATTTTAATTTGGGGTCTTTCTGTCCGGACTTCATTTTCTTTCCTAAAGGATCCCCCATTCACTGCACACGTGGTTTGAGGGTGGGAAGAATTTCCAATGTGGAGTCATCAGATCCAGGCGGCCCACCGGCACAGTCTTTATTCATCATGTGCTTGTAGGCAGCTCGGTTCAACTCTCATCAATAAAGAGGAAAGGCAAAATCAAAATGTTTTCTACGAATGTTTCTAACTTGAATGATTTCTGATTTTAAGACAGAATTTTTTTTAAATAACCTTTTATTATCACAGCTGTGTATAGGCATTGTAGAAAATTAGAAATACAGTCATACAAAAATGTAACAAAACTTAACACATCATATTCCTACCACCCAGATATCACTGCTAGCACTACTTTAACGCATAATTTTTGGATTGCTTCTAAAAATACATACAAAAATTTACTGTGGGTCTTTGTGCCAATGGTCAGCCTCTCTCCAACTGCTCTCCTGCTTCTTATCATCATTCCTCCCCCAAACACACACAGTCACACAGCATGCATTGGATGTTTTTGTTTAAAAGCTAAATCAAACTCTGATATGATGCCCTTACATAATTTATTTCATTGCCAACTGAGCTTAAGAAGTGTCCCTTTATTTTTCTATAAGACCCCAAAACAACTGTCTAGTTTTACAAACTAATTCAAAGATGTTGAAGAAATGAACAAATCACTTAAGTGATTAAGAGAACTAATTATATTTGATCAATCTGATTTATCAACTAAGCAGCGTGCTTGCTCAGGCATCTGGCATCACCGTGGAAGGGCTGGGAGAGGCAGCCATGCAGGGCTGGGGGCCCCGATGTGAATCTCAACTGCACTTCTTAGAGTAGTGGTATTTAGGGGCTCAGGGATCTGAGGGTGGGGAGCTCATTTGGTCCCCACTCTAGAAAATAAATGTGGAACTTCTGGGACAATTTCTCTAGGGTAAAGAAGCTCATTACCAGAGAGCTCCCTGGACAGTGAGATGAAACTAAAGAAAGAACAAAACATAAGCTTTCAATTGGGTTCAAAAATGACAATTGCAAAAATTTCAAAATAAAAATATTTTTATAAGAACAAAACTCTCCAAAAATTCAGTTGACCCTATCTTATTTCAACCATGGAATTTTAGAATTGGATGGGTACGCACCTGTGTAGTATTCTTCCTTTCAATATCTATGCAATCTCTCAACATACATGTTTCCAGAAACCCAGAACTCACTAGTTTCCATTTAGATAGACTTATTCCCCCTGAGCACTGAAATCTGCTTCCTTATTCCTCATTTCTCCTGGATGTCCTAACTCTTCTCTTTGGAACAACTCAGACTGTTTATCCCTTAGCCATTACACACTTGAGAAAGAATCTTATAGATAATAAACTCAGCTCTTTCTCAAATAAAAATTGCCTTAACTCCCCCCATAAGGCATTAAGTCTGTTACTCTTCCCAGGCAGAGTAGAAGGTCTATGAGTGAGTGAGTAAGAATTATTTGTGTAAAGGAACAGTGGATATTTGCTAAAAACAAAGTGGTGACACACTGGGAAAAGTTGAACATAAGTTACAGTATTCTCCCTTAAAGACATTTAGGCTTACATAGGAATAGATAAAGTATTTCAATCTTTCCCTTAACTTGTTCATGCAAATCTGGCAATAGATTTTCATGTATAACAGTAGTTTTGTGACACGCACACACACACACAGTGATTTGGGATCTTTGCAGGCAGAAAAATCTTGAGCTTTTTTAGACCAAAATAATTGGTCCCCTGTAACAATTTCTCTCACAGCTGATTTTAAATGGCGCTTGGATATCAGCATCTTTCGCAAGGTTTTATCAGGTTAGAATGCCCAAGAAGAGATCCAGTGAAATCGACAGACCTAGGGATGCCGCAAGGTTGCTGAGAGCTTTTCAGAAAACCCGTGGCCTAAATCTAAAGGCCAAATGTATCACTTTGACATATGATAAGTGTCAGTGGGATAATCAGAAAGGAGAGAGGGGATGGCTTGGTTCTGAATACTCCCAAAGCAGGAAACCGGACGTGTGGTGGGCGCCCTCCATCACCTTGACTTCAGGGTCCCCACAGCCCTGTGGCTCCAGCCTTGCCTCACTCCCTGATGCTTTTCATCTGGAGGCAAAACAGCAAACTTCCTTAGGCTTCCGACTGCACAAATACCCTTGGTGGCGTGAGGAACAGCAATGCCTCTGGTCTAAGGAGAGACTCTGACTCACCTCGGTGCTGCCACCAGTCCCCGGGCCATTCCATCACTCCCAGCACATGCCGATGTCTCTGCAGGAACACCAGTTCCTTAACATTTTGTAACTACACTGCTTTTGCTTTGGTTAAAATACAAATTTAAAAACTAAAGTAAGCATTTCACTCTAAGGGTATCTAAAAAAAAAAACATCATTCCAATGTAATTTACATTTTGGACTCTAAAGTTCTTGATGCTGACACGGTTGTGTTGAATTTTCCTCTGCCTTTTGCCTTCTGACTCATTCAGAGGACCAGACTAAAGAGCTTTCTAGCAGAGCAAAAGTGAGGATCCACGAAGATTATAAATCTTCATCAAGAAATAGAGTCTCTTTCTTCTCACTTTTCCTCCTACCTAGAGTCCATAATAAACTTCCAGTGCCTCATTGCAAGCACAGTGTCCAGAATCTTAGCCAAAAGAAAAATTGTATTCCTATTCCTGAAAATAATGATTTAAAATATCTGATATTAATTCAACAGGTATCATCTCTTGAGCATCTCATATGTACTAGGCACTGTTTCAAGTGCTGGGAATGCACAGAACAGAACAGGGACAAATATGTGTACTGGACAGTCAGTGCTGAGAAGGAAGGGGAGGTGGGAAGTGTGTGGAGAGCCGCAGCAGGACAGTCAGGAGGGCCTCACTGAGGAAGATCCCTGGCAGAGGTGAAACGTCTGCCCGGGCAAGGAAGGAAATCTGAAGCAGAGGGAACAGCCATGGAAAATGTTTACGGCAACAGGTGTCTGGAAGCTCCAGGAACAGAGAAGAGAATGCTGCTGTTCCTCGAACCAGGGGAGCCAGGAAGATGGGGAAGTAGTGACCTGAGGGGTCTGTGGGAGCCACCACGTGGCCTTGGGGTAGGGAACCTGTGGCCTTAGGGACACTGGTGGTCTTTTTGGTTCTGAAGTGCACTCTGTCTCAACAGTGCACTCTAACTACTGTGTTGCAGGTATACTGAAGCCCGGAAATTACAGAAACCACCCATGGAAGGCAACTGGAATTACTCGGGCAAGCCATGGTGGCTTGGAACAAGAGAAACAGCTGCGGAGGGGTGTGTGAAGAAGCTGAATCCTGAGAAGGTTTTGAGAGAAGAGTCAACAGATTTCCTGACAGATTAGGTGTGGATTAGGAAAAAAAGAAAATATTAAAATACAACCCCAAAGATTTTGGCCTGAGCAATTGGAAGAATGAACTTGCCATTGACTGGGGTGGGGAGAGCTGCAGGAGTTTCAGAGTGGAAAGACAGCAGGTGTTCAATTTTGGATTTATTATGTAAAAATATCCATTGAATCTTTATTTTTTCCTTGTTCTCTGACATACAAAATAACCCCCCTTAGACACACGTACTGTTTTCTACCACTCAAACTCAAGCTTCAATAGCTTGCTGATTCTTTAAAACACCACTACCCTGCTGAATGAATCTGTTTCAGGAGGTCTAGTTATAGTGGTCCCATTGCCCTTGTGCATGGACATTTCTAAGTCTCAAGACCAAGGGAAGAATAGGCTGGAATGTAACGCTCAACTGAACATTTTCTAGTTACTTACTGACCTATTATTACTAGTCAGCAAACAACTGGGGTGTCAACACTCAGAAAATCAGATGAGCCCTATGAGAGAAAATGATTAACTGCTGTCCATTAACTCTGGGCTGCTTATGATGTCCCCAAACCTGCAGCAGCATCACAAATGGGGGAGATGGAGACAGTCTACAAAACAAGTATTGATAAAAAATTATTGGCAGAGAATTATCAGCCATGATTGGGTTATATCATTTATAACCCAATTCTTTCATTAATCATTCATTCAACACACACTGTAGGAGAACTTACTAAGTGAGTAGCACTGGGAAACCAAAATGGGTCCCTTGGCCAGATCTTTTTTCCAAGGAACTTGAGCCAGTAGAGGAGATAGGATGCATCCGGCACTATGATGTGTGGTCAGAGAAGGAGGTGAAACTGTTATGGGGATAGAGAGACAAGAAGCACAGCTCTGCCCAGGGTGAGTGGGGCAGTGATCTTGCGCTAAGTTGTAGAGAAAGAGTGGAGGACCCCCAGTCAGTCCCTGGGGAAAGGAAGCTAGAGGAAGCACATTTCTGTCCCACAGAACTGCCTTTAACAAGGAGTGAAGCTGTGGACACGTGTGAGCTTGCAAACCGGTCCATAGGAACGTGGCACTGGTGAGAGATGAGGCTGACTGGGGACAGAGGACAGCTCGCAAAGGCTCTGCTTTGCAGGTAGTTTGAACTTCTCCTATAAGCTAAGGGGGACCATTTGAAGGCCTTTAAGTTGGGAAATAGCATGATTACATTTGCCTTTTAGGAAAAGCTCTCTGGCAAAGGGGCAAGAAGATACTCAGGATGTCTGAAGAGTATAAGACCTTCGGGACCTTTGGAATAAAGCCAGGACTCCCAAAGTAAAAACAATTTAAGAGAATTCTTTTTTTTGTCAAATGATACCATAAGTTAGCTGGTTAATGAAGCTAGTTCTTTGCAAATTGGTGCACGTGGGTACTTACAGAGTTGCATTTGCCTCCTGGAACCTGACTGCTTTCTGTTTCCATGGTCACAAAGTCTACTCTGTCCGATTGGGTTTTTTGCTTCCAGAAGCTATTCAGTGCAACTTATCAACTTCATTGCCTAAATTCATTTCCAAGAATTTCTATTTAGAAAAGGTTTATATTACTACTAAAAACAAAAATAAAGCGAAATAAAAGTTCTCACTCAAAGCTGCATGTATAGACAAGATAAGGAAGAAGGTTTCGTGTTAAAGCAACTAGGGAGTATTCACATTTGCAAAGATGTGCAAACAACCCAAATGTCTGTGAATTCATGAGAGGATTAACCAAATGTGCTATATATATACCATGGAGTACTACTCAGCCGTAAAATAAATGAATTAATGTCTTTTGTCCCCATTCCCACCCACACTCAGGCTACACTGGAGAACAATTTGGATGGAAATGGTGATCATTATTCTAAGAGAAGCATCTCAAGAATGGAAAAACAAATACCACATGTACCCTCCAATAATTTGGAACCAATTGATGGGCGCACAAGGATACAGAGAGAAGCAAAGGTCTCTGGGAATGAAGAAGTAGGGAGACAGAGAAGAGGAAGTGTAAAAACCTACCTAACAGTACAGTGAACGCCATTCGGGTGATAGGCACACTTCCAACCCAGACTAAGGCATTGTAAAAATTATCTATGTAGCAAAAACATTTGTGCCCTCTTAATATTTTGAAATGCAACCCCCCAAATTTTCGAATGTATTTCTATAAAATAACTGCTGTGTAAAATACCAGATGAATGTGTACAGTGTAACATTCCAAAGATACACAAAAAGTGTTACTTATCCTAGTGATCACTGAAAGATGTTAAATACATCAGATACACTGTTAAAAATAGGAATACACTTTCAGGGATTATTCTAGAGTAGGTGCAAATAAATAAATAACACAGAAATCAGAAATAAGCACAAAGGCATGAGACCTCCCAATGTTCCCGAGTTAATGGCTTTCTCATACACAAAACTCCCAGCTTTCAAAGGCACCTTGGTGCGGAGCTCAGCCCTCAGTGGGTCCCCTCCCCCACCCGTGGTGGGGTTCAGATAATCGTGAGAAAGTTGCCATTGGAGAAATGAGAAACTAATCCAGTCATCAGGCTTCATTTTCTCTTTTATTGATCAGCACTGAATCCAAATTGTTCTCTTGACTATTGTTTCCTCAGCCCTTTGAAACAAGATCCCAACCCCTCCCTACCAAGGTGAAAATGCCTGTGAAGTCTTTGGGGAACATACAGACCTTTTTCACAGCTTCCCATAAACAAAACAAAACAAAAACTCACATGGGGCAGACGCAGCCCCTGCAGCCTGCTTTCTTCTCTGATAAACTGTTCATTTGTGTTTCTACACTGCTGGCTTCTGGCCAGAGAATGAATTCTAAGCCCCATCTCCTGCGTGCACCCAGGGAGGTGCCTCTGTGGTGTCATTATCCCTGCTTTTACAAGAATTCCAAGGCCAAGTCTGTGGGTTGACTTGGAATGGAAGAGGAAAGAGGAGCTCCAGGGCAGGATTGCCTTGACTCTGCCACTACAGACCATGACCCATTCCCACCCACACTCAGGCTACGCTGGAGAGGCCATAAAACCCACCACTTCCTGCCTCTAATTCTCCACTCACACCAGACAGAAGATTTTAGGAGACATGCAGCTGAGGAAACAGCAGAGAAAAAGTGTTTTTAATTCTTAAAAAGTAAAACCCAAAGTCTTTTAATTGTTAATTAAAAGTGTTTTAATTCTACACCTAATTCTTAATTAAAAGTGTTTTAATTCTTCATATTCATTTAAATCTCTTAAAGGGGCTATATGGATAATTTGGATAAAAATCTGTGAAGACAGACTTGCTGAGTAAATTACAAATGCAATTCAGATTATAAGAAACTAAGTGCTTTGGAAGCATCTTTTCAAAAAGATAAGTTAAAATATTAATACAGGCAGTCCCTGGGTTATGAATGAGGTAGGTTCCATAGGTTTGTTGTCAAGCTGAAATTATATTTTAAATTGGGACAGGTACGTTTACCTGGTACCGGTAACAGCCTCTGAAGTCCAAGTCCAAGGTCACTTGAATGTCTGTAACTAGAGGACTTACCGTAATAGCCTCCATTCGTAAGTGCAAAATGTATGTAAGTCAGGTGGTCATAACTCAGGGAGTATCCGTATTGGCTAACTTTTTAAATGCTAATCTGCCCAACATGTACAGGTTAAGTGCTTTATTTACATTTTCTCAGTGAGTCCTTAACGCTGACTTGACAGAAGACACGCACAGTTTGAGAGAGAAGGACTTGTCCAGGGACATAAAGTTCTCACGTGGCAAAACTGGAATTCACGTCAAGGTCTTTCTGTGCTCAATATAATATATGGCATCCTGACTGTTACGCTAATATTGTAGGTCTCCTTGAACAAATATTGTTAATACTTTGTCAGTGAGTCATATCACTATACATTCTTAAAAGTGATACAATTGTTTTCATTTTAAAATGAATGTAATCTAAAATTTTCACCACTTCAGACTATACTATTTAATTTTTTAGAATTTGTATGACTCCACCATAAAATTCACGCACGCTAGCCAAAACACAGAAAGAAAAATAAATGAGCCTCACAAAAGTAGTCCAAAAATTAGTATTATCTTATTTTTCTTTAAATGGTGTTCCATTGGTTCTAAGAGCCAAAGGATTCAAATTGCCCAAATACACACAGTGCTGTTCAAAACCTTTTAAACAGGAAGTCAAGTAGACAGGCTCTGGTTCCCTAGGATTTTCAAATCGACATTAAATACACACATAACAATGCAAAAGACATAATCACACACCCCGCCGCACAAGAGGAAAGCGCGTGGATTAATGAATACAGCAGCACACACACATGATCCCTAACTTTAACATCGTCTCTGAGGTTTTCGGTGTCCAGGGCACTGTACAAAAAGAAGAGCTATTCTTACTCAGAGCAGGGAGGCTCTAAGAAGCTAAGCAAGGGAGAAAAGACCTTTTCCAGTAGGGAGGCTGCTGAAGGAAGCTTGGGAATGGCTTGGATGAAAGTGTGGAGTCTGGGTGGGAGGATTACATGAGGAGAGAGTTTGTGCAAAAATGAAGGGAGGATGAAGGAAAGCATGAGACTCATTACGGACTCCGGGGATCAGGTTAAGTGCCTTATAATAAGGTCCCTCCAGCCTGGCTGAGACGAGGAGACAGACACAATGGAGAGCTACAGTAGATTCCCAAGGGTTAGGGACCTGTGCTGGTGGGAAGGCACCTCCATCACCTGGGTGGCCAGGCTCTGAGGTGGAGAAACGTGGGCCATTGAGAAGGAAGTGTCCATGGTCCCGACTGGAAGCAAGTTACTCAGAAAATGAGTCCCTGTAACCACATAATGGCCCTTCTTCAAATAAAAAGGACAGAATCCAACTTGTCACTAAGATCTGTTTCCCCCGTATTTCGGATTCTCAGGCATGACTCTAAGCATAGAGGAGGGGTGACAGTGAAGGGACTGAAGGGTAATGGGTTAGGGAGGATAGTGGTTGAATGTGACACAAATAATACTATGCTTTCATCTCCTTGTGTGTAAGCATGTCAGATTATATTAAAAAAAAACACATTATACCCCACATATGCATAAATGTATTCATGATCTACAGGTATATGACCTTTTTTTTTTTTTGAGAGAAAGCCTCAAGCTGTCCCCCTGGGTAGAGTGCCATGGCCTCACTGCTCACAGCAACCTCCAACTCCTGGGCTCAAGTGAGTCCCCTGCCTCAGCCTCCCAAGTAGCTGGGACCACAGGCGCCCGCCACAACGCCTGGCTATTTTTTGGTTGCAGCCATCATTGTTGTTTGGTGGGCCCGGGCTGGATTCAAACCCGCCACCATAGGTATATGTGGCTGGCGCCTTAGCCACTTGAGCCACAGGCACCGAGCCAGGTATATGACTTAAAAAAAAAAAAAATTCAAAAACCCTTGCCCTTTAAAAAAAGTAATAAAAATAAATTTAAAAAGAACCAAAAAAATATATTCTATGTTCATGTTGACGAATGAGAAATACTCAATTTACCCCTAAACGTTATTATTAAGACATCTATTTCTTTATTCCATCTTTATAAAAGCTCATGGATTCAGTCTGCCTCACATTTGCTCTTCGTTTCATATTATTGGGTCGAGGACTCTAAGTCATCTGTAGTGGTTAGGAGCTGTGGATCTGAAGCCAAACAAGCCTTGGTTCAAGTTCGGGCTCTACTGCTCACTAACTGTGAATTGCTGGGGTAGGTACTTAAGGTCTCTAAGCCTCAATTTCCTCCGCTGTTAAAGAGGATAATGATAATATCTACCTAGCGGGTGGCTTCAGGGATTAAATAAAACAATACATGTAAAGCATTTAGCATAGTGCTGGCAAACAGTAAATACACAAGGAATACTGAGGATGGTAGTTTTTTAATATATGCTTTCCCCTCCAGATAAATTTCAGGTTTCTTAAAAGTAATTTCCACGTTTATGCTACATCCAGATAACCTAGCAAAATTCTCAACTCTGTCTTCCACAAACTGTGGGCATTGAAAAGTAAGAAAATATAGTTATTTTATTGTATATAAACTATGTTTATAAACCCCAACATTATTAAGACAAAAAGGGAACCCATGACATTTTTTGACTGAGTAGATTATTGGCTTCTACAATAAGTGATTTTAGAAAATACCATGGATTTTTAATTTAATAGAAATTGGGTTTCTGGTGAGGCTTGCAGAGGTGCGGTAATGTTTATATTACTTATTCATCTTAAAGATGATTTTCCCTTTTCCTAATACTTCATTGTAGCACCTGTCTGCAGAGATAGCTTTGCATCTGTCCATATGACCTGCTAATAAACTCAAGCATTTTCATCTTAATGAAGTCAATTTTTAAGGATAACTTCCTATGTTGAATATACATGGCTTGACTCTCACTCTTTGGCGCATAATGAATCCCTCTCTGTGGCCTGCTGCGGACTCTATTAAATCTTTGTGAGCCTCACCACAATGGTTTGGTTCAGTATTCCTCCACCATCGAATACATTAAGAACAAAACAAAACACTGTCATACATGGAGGAGTCCGTCAAACCCAGCATAAGAAATGCAGTCAGCAATCTGTCCAAGTCACGTCCTGGACTTTTTGTTTTACAGATTTTCCCAGAATGTTGGCTCACTGTTAATAGAGAAACTACATAAAATTCAAAAAAGGAAGAGGTCAGTTAGTCTATAGGAGACAGGACCTACAACCCTGCCCACACATCTTTGAAACACCAACTTTGCTAAATCTGCCATTGTCAACTAGGATCATATGGCTGATAAAAATCTCAGGGCTCTGAAGTATGTACACTCAGCCCTTTGGGTATTGCTAACTAAGCTTATAAAGATACTGTTTTGCTTTTTGCATGAACTTCACATTCAAAGGCACCAAAAAAGCAGTCATTTGTAAATAAATTTTTGGTTCTCCAGGCCATCCATTATTTTAATATTTTTAAAGAACTGTGATGAAAGGATTTGAAGTTCTAAGTAAAACTAGTTATCCATACACATACAAGAATATAGAACATAAAGCCAGCAATATTTTCCTTGCTTTTGGTTCAGAATTATCTCATATTCTTCTTTTGAAGCAAGATCAGATGGCTTTAGAACTAAAAGAAAATTCTTAAGGGAAATTAATGTTCCCAGAATGTTAAATGATCTGCTCAAAGTCCCATAGTCAGTGAGACAGATCTGTAGATCTAGAGTAAAGTTCCTGTTCTCCCACTTCAAAATCCAGTGTTTGTTTGTTTTTTTCTTTTTTTAAATTTATTTCAGATTAATATGAGGGTACAAACAATAAGGTTACAGTATTTGCCTTTGTTAGGTAGAGTCCTTCTTGCAGTTGTGTCCCTCACTCAAGAGGTGACATACACCCTTACATTGTACCCATTAGGTGGGAACCCACCAATTCCCCCTCCTTCCTCCCCCCAAGTTGAATTGAATTGAGTTTTCCTCTTATGTGGGTGTACATTAGTTTGTCTACTGACGTGGTATTAGTATTGAGTACATTAGATATTTACTTTTCCATTCTTGTGATACTTTACTAAGATGAATGTGTTTCAACTCCATCCAGGTAAACACAAAAGATGTAAAGTCCCCATCTTTTCATGGCTGAATAGTATGCCACAGTATATGTATACCGCAGTTTGTTAAACCATTCCTAGGTTGATGGGCGTATAGGTTGTTGAAAAATCTGGTGTTTGTACTATGCCAAGCAGCCCGACTTCAAGTACAAAGGAATTACAGTGGTCCTGTATCACGCTCCAGACTCTCAGACACCACAAACCCGGAACCCCCACCTGTTCTTCTTTCAAGCATTTCTGACTTTTTTCTGAACACTGCATGTTCAAACGTAATCAGATGGCATTCAGGCAGTTTCAGCACATTTCATCAGGACAGCTAAAACCATGACTCCTGACACAACTGCATTATAAAAACAGATATGCAAAGGCAAAAAATATTAATAAAGTGTTGGGAGCCTCCCAATCTACACAAGTTTGAAACACCAACTTTGCTAAATTGCCCAACACAGGCCTGAGCCAGAAGCAAGAGGTGGATACCACGTGGGAGATAAAATCCAGCAGTGTGATGGGGGAGCACATGCCATGGGGGGATGGGAGAGGGAGAGAGAGAGGGGGAGGGATTGGGGTTGTGGAAATCTTTAAGAGATAGTCCTGATCTAAAGGATGAATAAAAGTTGCTGGGGCCAGGGGCTGGGCTGGGTAAAGCACCACTGTCACAGCCACCAAGTTTGACTTTCATTTTACCACTAACTGGGCAGAAGTCCTTGGGCAAGGAACGCAATCCCATGAATGTCAGTGTCCTTTTCTAAAAATGATGATATCAATAGTAACTGCCCCCCAAGTTTGGTTAGGTCAAATGAGCACATAGATGTCATATTCTTAGGAAAGCATCAGGCATAAGACAAATACTTCATAAATTTTAACTATCATATTGCAGATGATGACAGAATGGTTATGTTCAAAGAAACAAAGGTAAAAAGACCATAGTATGTGCCTGAATATTCCAGCAAAGGAAAATAGTTCAGAACAGTGAGAGTAAAGAGGATAGATTTAATTAAAATGAACTCACTTCTTCCGGCTGTAGAGTAGACAAGAAATGAAACTTCACTGTAACCAGCTAATACAGCAGAATGCCCAAGAAAGCTTGTTTCACCCCTAAGGCACTCAGGCAGCTTTCCTTCAAATGGTTGATAGCAGCCTGCATTAGAGGGAACCAGAGACAAAGCTTAAATAGAGCTCAGGGAGTGGCTGTGGGGATGGGCAGCAAGGCTGAGAAAAAGCTTTTTGATCTGGGTTTTGCTAACTGACAGCAGATCTACTGCATGTCTTTGCCCTAGAAAGTTCCAGGGTTACCAGCCCATATGGCACCATCTAACTGACCTGAAGTTGTAAGGCTCAGACAGCCAACTGCTGCATGTGTCTTGGGGATAACCCACCTGGGTGGACTGTCCACAGGTGAATGGAACTTCCAGCCCTGCCTGTGGTGCAGCCCTTTGGGCCATTCCATAAGTGGAATCTTGGATCCACAGGGGTTGTGAGTCCCCATATGTCTAGGAAGTGACTGCTAAATAAAACTGATGTAAATTACTTGTGGCAAGAGAGTGTAAGTGTATTAATAAGGGCTACTTTTGTTTCTAACACAGAGGAGTGAGCAGTTTATAAAGAGAGATGAAAGAACTTTCTTCAAGGTGTCACAGCAATCCTCAGGCAGAATCTTCCCTAGAAAGCAAACATTTTACCCTCAAAGATCTCAGAGCTCTGGGGATTGTCTTAGACAAAACAGAATGACCCTTCCAAATTAAATACAAGGTCAAAATTAAGTTGGCAAATTCCTTCTAGAAAAAGTGCCACATACCTCATTACTGAATATCACTATTGTCACCTTTGAAGTCCTCCCCTTGAGAAGCTATGTACCAATGCCAGGGTCTAGTCCACCCTCCAAAGCCATTTTGGAGCTCTTTGTTTCAAAAGGCCATCAAAGCTGTCATCATATTACTTTTTATGTCCTGAATGTCATCGAAATATCTTCCTTTCAATATTTCCTTTATCTTCAGTTAAAGGAAAATGTCATTGCCAGATCAGGTGATTAGGGAGGGTGTTCTGATACACTTATTTGTTTACTGGCTAAAAACTTTCTCATGAATGGTGCCATGTAAGCTGGTGCACTGTTGTGATGCAAGAGCCATGAGTTGTTGGCCAAGATTTTCAGTTAGGATTTTCCTAACAATTTCTCTATTGATGTTTACTTGGTCTGCTATGCTTCTCAGATGCACAACTGGACAAATTTTTGCAATGTTTTTGTGAGTCCTGCTCATTATTGGCTGCGTTGACCTCTCTTCATCAGTGATGCTTGATCTCCCCTCAGAAAAATGTTTAATCCATTTGTACACTGCCATTTTCCTTCTGGCATTCCCACATAACTTGGAATAAAATGTCTCTGATTTCACTTCCACTCTTGCCAAGTGGAAGAAGAAATTTATGAATGTTTGTTCACTGCTCTAATTCAAACTCCAACATTCTCATAATAGAGCACAAAAACATGCAAACTTGCAAACACCCATCAGCAAGACGCTGCCACACCACAACACCAACCCAACCATGAGACATTGATATCCCAAAGTTATTAAACCTTACTGAGTTGTTCATACAATGCTGCCAACATAAGTGCATGGTGGCAAGTTTGCAAACTTGCTTATCAGACCTCAGAAGATCCTCTTCATTGAAATATCCAAGAATCCTAAGTTCTGAAAAAGCTGTCTGTGTTAGAAACACCAAGACAAAATGTGACTGGAGTACTTTTGCATTCTTCTTCAGTCCTGAGTGCGGAAGATTGCTGAACCCCTCAGAAACCCCTGGATGGAAGGTACAGTACAACTGTTCTACTGAGAGCCCACCTCCACTCACATTCCAGGAAGACGAGGAATTTAGAAGCACCCCTTCCCTCCTCTGGCTTTCTCTGCTTTTCTCCATCATGTATCCCTTATCAGCTTGTCTGGACCTCCCAATCTTGCTTTATCTTGAACTTAAGACAGATTCCCCACCTCTGCTTGCCCCCACATAAGAATTTTGTGCTTGCTGGCCTGGAGGTAATTGAGCCACATTCATTTAATGAACAGATGTATTCACATTGTGATCCGGTGCATCCCATAAAAGCCTGTATTAATCACTCCATGGTGCCATAAAATGACAGGCATTCAGTTCCCAAAAGCAAACACTGCAAACCAAGACCCTTAATATAATGGTGGATATAAAATTATAATAGCCAAGTGGCAAGTCCTTGGTGCATTTAGAGGATCACAAGAGGATAAAAAGAGCTTCTGGTGCCTCTCTAATTGTTTTTAAATTTTTATTTATGGTGATATTAAGGAGTTCTCTAAGAGCTCCAGCCATTTAAATTACGGTGATTCTTTCTCAAGGCTTTTAACTGTAAGGAAATTGGGAATTAGTCCCTTTCTGTGGAGACACAGGTGCCTGAGTATTTCCTCGCAGATGGTATTCTTCCAAACTTGCTGAGTGGATGATTTATCAGTGGTTTGCAAACTTTAGCATGCTTCCTGAAGGATTTATTTAAATACAGATTGCTGGGCCCCACTTCTGATTCAGCAGGTCTGCGATAGGGCCTGAGAATTGACATGTGTAACAAGTTCCCAGGTGATGCTGATGTCTGCTGTTCTGGGAACCATACCTTGAGAACCATTGCTATGGAACATACTTTAAGCTGAATGCACTAGTCCATCTGTCACTGTTGGGTAGAGTTTTAAAAGGATATGGATACGCTAAGAAGCAACTCAAACTCTCCATTGATTTTATTCCAGACAGAAGGGGGCACTCCTATTCTTATACCCCCTTCTCACACGATCCCCTTCTATTTGCCTGCAGATTAGATACTGTTTAATGTGAAGTAACATTAAGAGTGTCCATTTCTAGTCATTACCATGGAGTAAGAGCTAATACAAACATAGGATGGGCCAAATAATTGCATGATGATGTAAACTCAGGAAAACTTTTCCTGGATTACTCAGGGAAAAATTAGAAAATAATTACATTGAATTTTTAAGCAACTCCAGTGAGTTTTTTCCCCTCTAGTAACTCCATATCTCGATATATTCCATTTTAGCATGAGGAAGGGGTAACCATATATGATTTCAGCAATGAAGTTGCAATAAAGAGGGTTATCTTTATGCCTGAACTCTGACATCTTTTAATTTCATTTTAATAGACTATAATTCTTCCTAAAATTTTTTTTATCATATGAGTATTTCCAATAAGACTCACTTTTGGATGATCTTTCAGGATATTTTATATTTGTTAATTCCTGGTCTTAGATAATTGATTAGTTACTTTCCTATATTGTTTATACTAAACTTCATTAATTTTTTTATTTTTGAGACAAAGTCTTATTATGTCACCCTCAGTAGAGTGCTGTGGCATCACAGCTCACAACAACCTCAAACTCTTGGGCATAAGTGATTCTCTTGCTTCAGCCTCCCAAGTAGCTGGGACTACAGGCAACCACCACAACATCCAGCTATTTTTTTGTTGTGGTTGTCATTGTTGTTTAGCAGGCCTGGGCTGGGCTTGAACCCGCTAGCTCTGGTGTATGTGCCTAACCAGTGAGCTATGGGCACTAAGCCAGAAACTTCATTAATTTTTTAACCTTTTATTTCAAAACAATTTCAAACATACAAAACCTTTCCAAGAATGGCACAAAGAACTCCTATATAACCTACACCTGGATCAGCCAATTGTTCACATTTTATCACATCCTCCCCCTTTTTATGTCTCACTAATGCCATACTAATTACATAATATAAATATTTTTTCTGGACCATTCAAGAATAAGTTCAGACATAATGCTTAATTGCCGCTTTAAGCGTTAGTGTTTATTTTCTAAAAATAAGGGCATTCTACATAGGCACAGAATAACAGAAAATTATCATAGATTACAGTTACCAAATTCACAAATCCTATTCCAGTTTTACTGATGGTTCCAATAACGTCCTTTATAAATTTAGAATCTAATCCAGGATTACTTGTTTTTAGTTTTCAGGTCTCTTTAGTTTCTTTCAACTTGGAACAATTTTTCAGTCATTCCTTGGTTTTTATGAACTTGAAAAGTTTTTAAGACTACAGAACTGTTATTTTGTGAGTGCTTTTCTGTCTGGACTTGATTTTTCGTGGGATTAGATTCAAGTTATGCTTTGTGATAGAGATACTACAGCATTGATGCTGTGTTCTTCTCAGAGCACTGTATAAAGAAGCACAAGATGTCAATTTGTCCCACTGTGGGCATTGTTAACTTGAATTACTTAGAGTTATTCTGCCATGTTTTTGACTATTTTTTATATATTATTGACAAGCATTTTAATGTAACATACTTTGACACTGTAAATATCCTGATCCATGTCAAACTATCAGCAGTGAGTGACTCATATCATCCATCACTGTTATTTGCAATGCGTACTAAATGGTAATTTCCTAATTCCATCATTCTCTCTACCATAAAGTAGGTCTCACTGTGACCCCCAGGTACAGTATCGTGGTGTCATCACAGCTTGCAGCAAACTCAGACTCCTGGCAAACTTTCTGCCTCGGCCTTCTGAGTAGTGAAGACTATAGGCACATGCCACCCCATCTGGATAACTGAACTTCTGGCCTCAAGCAGTCCTCCTACCTCAGCCTCCCAAAGTTCTAGGATTATAGATGTGAACCATTATACCTGGTCAGAGAGATGATTGTTTTATGTTATTCAGAGAGTTATAATCTATTGCTTTCATTATTTGTTGCTCAAATGTCCTCAAGTTTATTCAATGGGAACTCATTCAAGCTGGCTTCTGTGTGATTACTTTTAAATACTTTCTCTTACTACAATAGACTGAATGTTTATGCCCCTTCTCTACCCCACATCCATAAATTGAAACCTAATGATCAATGTGGTAATATTAGGAAGTGAAGCCTTTAGGAGTGATTAGATCACGAAGGCAAAGCTCTTATGAGTGAGATTAGTACCCACCATGTCTCCTCCACCATGTGAAGACACACTGAAAGGTTCTATCTATAAACAAGAAAGCAGGCCCTCACCAGATACTGAATCTGCTGGCACCTTGATCTTGGACTTCCTAGCCTTCAGAGCTGTGAAAATCAAATTTTTGTTATTGTAAACCTATCCAATTCATATTTTGTTATAGTATCCCTAATGGACTGAGATATTTTGCATCAAGCTCAGTAAGATATCCATCTTTGTCTCTGCTCAGACTCTGGGACTGGCTATTTTTTCAAGGAGTGCTGGTGCTTTTTACTCAACCAAGATCTGGCTTATTGATATATATTGCTCTTATGCACTAGATTACGTGCCTTACCTAAACTCATATATGGACCCCCAATTCCCAAGTATGATTTAATTTTGAGACTTGGCACTGGGCATGCAATTAAGGTTAAATAATATCATAAGAATAATTAAGGTTAAATAATATCAAGAATAGAACCCTCATTACCTGACACCTGGTAAGATTAGTGCCCTTATAAAAAGAGACACTAAAGAGTTCATGCGCTCTCTTGTTCTTTTTTTTTTAACTTTTTTTTATTAAGTAATTTGCACATGGATCATGAATACATTTATGCCATTATGAGATTCAATGTGTTGATTATTTGTACAAATTGGAGTTCTTACATCCTACTAATCAACATAGCCTTCACCTCATTTACTCAATTATAGCGTTAAGACATTTGTATTCTACACCTGATAGATTCAACTTGTACTTGCAATATGCTCCATAGTTGTGGCCCCCCTACTAACCCTCCCTCTATCAACCCACACCCTCCTTTACCCTCTCCCTCCCCTTCCTTCCTTCATCTTAGGCTGTAGTTGTGTTTCGTTTTTCACATGTAAGTGTGAGTGATTATAAATTGGTTTCACAGTAGTACTGAGTACATTGGATTTTTTTTTCCATTCCTGAGATACTTTACTAAGAAGAATATTTTCTAGCTCTACCCATGTAAACATAAAAGAGATAAAGTCTCCATTTTTTTTTAATGCTGCATAGTATTCCATGGTATACATATACCACAATTTACTAATTCATTCATGGGTTGATGGGCACTTGGGCTTTTTCCATGACTTGGCAATTATGAATTTAGCTGCAATGAACAATCTAGTGCAAATATCTTTATTGCCATTTATCATCGTTTGATATTTGATAAACCTATCAAAAATATAAATTGAGGGAAAGATTCCCTATTCAACAAATGGTGCTGGGTTTATTGGCTGGAGACCTGTAGAAGACTGAAACTGGACCCACACCTTTTTCCTCTAACAAAAATTGACTGTCACTGGTTAAAGAACTTAAACTTAAGACATGAAACTGAAGGCTGTGTTGACCAGTTTGATGGAAGTATTTCGGATTGCATGTGAAAACCCCACACTGTACCCCAGAAGTGCATTAATGTACATAGTTACCATTCAATAAAAAAAAAAAAAGACATGAAACTATAAAAATTCTAATACAGAGTGTGGGGGAAACACTTGAAAAAATTGACCTAGGAGAATACTTTATGAGGAGGACACCCCGGACAATTGAAGCAACATCAAAAATACATTGCTGGGATCTGATCAAATTAAAAAGCTTCTGCATTGCCAAGAACACACTAAGTAAAGCAAATAGACAGCCCTCAGAAGGGGAGAGGGTTTTTGCAGGTTATATTTCCAACAAAGGTCTAATAATCAGAACCCACAGAGAACTCAAACTTATTACTAAAAAAAAAAACAAGTGATCCCATTTCATTGTGGGCAAGAGACATGAACAGAAGCTTCTCTGAAGAAGACAGGTGCATGGTCTACAGACACATGAAAAAATGCTCATCTTTAATCATCAGAGAAATGCAAATCAAAACCACTCTAAGATACCATCTAACTCCAGTAAGAGTAGCCCACATCACAAAATCCCATAACTACAGATGTTGGCGTGAGTGTGGAGAAAAGGGAACACTTCTGTACTGCTGGTGGGAATGCAAACTAGTACATTCTTTTTGGAAGGAAGTTTGGAGAACACTCAGGGATCTAAATGTAGACCTGCTGATTGATCCTGCAATTACTCTTCTAGGTGTACATCTCTCTTGTTCTTTGTGTGCCTGTTCTGCGGAAAGGCAGAGAGACCTCATCAGAATCTGCCTAAACTCTATGATCTCAGACTTGCAGCTTCCAGAACTATTAGATAATAAATTTCTGTTGTTT
Organism: Otolemur garnettii; assembly: GCF_000181295.1. Taxonomy (NCBI): domain Eukaryota; kingdom Metazoa; phylum Chordata; class Mammalia; order Primates; family Galagidae; genus Otolemur; species Otolemur garnettii. The sequence continues at coordinate 20,389,748 of NW_003852397.1, forward strand.
GAGCCACTCAGCTGTAGTGTTTTGTTATAAGCACATAGTAACCCAAGGAGACTAAGAAGACTAAGACAGTGGGTATCTTATCTATATCTATAGCTCCATCCATATAGAGATAGATAGATATAGATATGATATAGATATAGAAACTCATGAGTTTCCATCGGTAACAAAAATTCCAGTTCAGGGTTTATTCTTGCTTTCTTCCTTTCCATATTGTAACTTTCTTCTCCAACAGAGCAGCCTAGATCCCATTGTCTTCCATGTATTTCCGTATATTTAATTACTTACTCTATTTCATTTTGTAACAGATCTTTCACTGAAATCCTCAATGATGGCTCTTCTCCCCACAACCAGGTGGGTATTCTTTGTCTTTGATCTGGTCAACCATTTCAACTAAATCCTCAGCCCCAGAGGGAAATTTCATCTTTAAATTTGACTACTTTTTCATTTTAAGGTTTTTTTAAAAAAATACTTTGTTCTAATACTCCGAACATAGCATCATACATAAATCTCACTAGTCATGACTCTTGTCCAATTAACAAAATAATTCATTATTACATTTTCATTGTGAGGAATTTTCCTAATAAGATCAGTGAGCACTAACTTTTTAAAAGTCAAGTGAAAACTAAAAATGAGAAGCTGAATTATAGGCATGTCTAGGAGATGCAGTGGGTTCCGATCCAGACCACTACAATAAAGCACACATTACAGTAAAGTGAGTCACGAGAATTTTTTAGTTTCCCAGTATGTGTAAAAGTTATGTTCATACTATACTGTAGTCTATTAAGTATGCAACAGCATTAAGTCTAAAAACAAGTACATGCCTTAAATTAAAAATACTTCATTGCTAAACTATGCTAACAATCACCTGAGCCTTCAGTGAGTCGTGATCCTTTTGCTGGTGGAGGGTCTTATCTCAGAAGCTAATGGCTGCTGACTAATCAGGGTGGTGGTTGCTGAAGGTTGGAGTGACTGTGGCAATTTCTTAAAATAAGGCAACAATGATGTTTACCACATCTTAATTTCATAATATTTCTCTGTAGCTAACGTGCCGTTTGATAGCATCTTACTTACAGGATGGCATCTTTCAAAATTGGAGTCAATCCTTTCAAACACTGCCAATGTTTTATCAACTAGGTTTATGTAATAGTCTAAATCTGTTGTTGTTAGTTCAACAATGTTCACAGCATCTTCCTAAGGAGTAGATTCCTTCTCAAGAAGCCAGTTTCTGGGGTGGCGCCTGAGGCTCAGTGAGTAGGACGCTGGCCCCATATACCAAGGGTAGAGTGTTTGAACCTGGCCCCGGCCAAACTGCAACAAAAATAGCTGGGTGTAGTGGCGGGTGCCTGTAGTCTCACTCAGGAAGCTGAAGAAAGAGAATTGCCTAAGCCCAAGAGCTGGAGGTTGCTGTGAGCTGTGACATCACAGCACTCTACCGGGGGTGACAAAAAACTGTTAACATTGTCTCTAAAAAAAAAAACAAAAACCAGTTTCTTTGCTCATGCATAAGAAGCAACTCCTCATCTATTAATGTTTTACCATAAGACTTCAGTCACATCTTCAGGCTTCACTTCTAATTTTAGTTCTCATGCTATTTCCATCACTTTTATAATCACTTCCTCCACTGAAGTCTGAACCTCAAAGTCATCCATGAAAGTTGGAGTCAATTTCTACCAAACTCATCTTAATGTTGATATTTTAACCTCCTTCAGGAACCACAAATGTTCTTCACAGCATCTAGAATGATGAATCCTTTCCAGAAGGTTTTCGATTCACTTTGCCCAGATCCAACGGAAGAATCTCTATCTGTGGCAGCTATGCCCTTATGAAATGTATTCCTTAAAAAATAACACTTGAAAGTTAAAATTACTTCATGATCTATGACTGCAGAATGGATGCTGTGTTAGTAGCATGAATCTCCCTGAACAACTCCATCGGGGCTTTGGATGATGAGGTGCATTGTAAACGAGTAGTAATATTTTTAAGGAATTTTTGTTTCTGAGCAGCAGTTCTCACCACTGGGTATAGTCAGTAAACTATGCTGTAAAGAGATGTGCTGTCATTGGATTTGTTGTGCCCTTTGCAGAGCAAGGCACGGTATATTTAGCATGATTCTTAAGAGCTCCGGGGTTTGGGGAATGCCAAAGGAACATTGGCTTCAACCTAAAGCCACTAGCTGTATTAGCACCCAACAAAAGAGTCAACCTATCCTTTGAAGTTCAAAGCCAAGTATTGACTTCTCCTCTCTAGCTATGAAAGCCCTGGATGGCATCTTCTTCTAACACCAGATGGTTTCATGAATATTGAGAATCTGTTATTTGGTGCAGCCACTGTCATCAATAGTTGTAGCTAGATTTTGGTTGGATAATTCGGTACAGCTTCTGCATCAGCACTTGCTGCTTCCCTTTGCACTTTGTTGTTATAGAAAGAGCCTCTTTCCTTAGCCTTCGTCACTTTCCAACTTCTCTCCTGTAGCCTTCTCACCTCACTTGGCCTTCGTAGAACTGAAGAGAGCCTGGATTAGGCTTTGGCTCCAGGGAATGTTGTGACTAGTTTGATCTTCTATCCAAATCACCAAACTTTCTCTATATCAGCAAAATGGAGGAAGATCTTTGCACTCACAGCCCAGCTAGTCAGGAGACAAGAGGCCCAGCTTGCTGCCTGGCTTGGCTTTTGACATGCCTTTCTCACTTAGCTGAATTGTTACTAGCTTTTTTGATTTAAAATGAACCATCTGTGGCTCTTCTTTCAGTTGAACACTGAGAAGGCATCATAGGATGATTAACTGGCCTAATTTCAGTATTATTGTGTCCTAAAGAAAAGAGAGGCCTAAGAGAGAGAGAAGGGAGCAGCCCATCAGTGGAGCACATGCAACATTTCTCATTTCAGGTCACTCTCTTACATGAAGGTGGTTTATGGCGTCTCAAAATAATTACAACAGTAGCATCAAAATCACTGACCACAGATCCCCATAACAGATGTAATAATGACGTAAAAGTTTGGAATATTGCGAGAATTATCAGAACATCACTCAGACATGAATGGCAGGGATAGACTTGCTTGATGCAGCAGTGCCAAAAACCTTCAGTTTGCAAAAAAATGCACTAAAGCAACGCACTGTTTAAAAAAGTATGTCTGGGTATAAAAACAGAATATCCATGGTCAGGAGAAATTTCCCAAAAAAGTCATTAAGTAGTGAAGGAAATAGTGGATCAAATAATGAAAAATAACAATGCTTTCTTTCAAGGCAGTTCCCAAAACTCTCTTACCATGCACAAAAAATTATGCCTTCTTATGAACAGTAGACTGATTGTGAAATCTGATGAAATCTCCCACTGTACAAGTGGTATAATGTGTCAATATGGCTGTAGAAACATAATGGTATATTTAACCTATTCTGTGTCCTTGAAGGTCTACACTAATAAGATAACACAAATATGAATCCCATGCTCTTAGACAAATAGAATCTGGCCTAATTGTCATTTTATCCATCTCCATGACTTCCTGTGATATATATATACACACACTTATAAAATATAAAAATGCATTAAACATATACATTTAAAATATTGGAATATAAAAATGTATAATATAAAATATATAAGAATAGAAATGTAGAAAATTCAAGTGCCATTATATAGGTTGCAGTATTTAGGCTTGATCCCAAGACCTAAAGGTCGTACTATAAATACACATTTTGCAATTAAGTTTGACATTCTAACCAAACTTCGGTTTCATTTTTTCATATTTTCCCCTATATGGATCAAGTTCCTTAATGAACGTCTGTAAACATATTTTTAAAAGCTCTTCTTCATCTACAAGAGCCATGATCTTCTCAGGAGTCCATACTTGAAAGATGTAAGAGGGGTGTATGTGTGACAATTCAATTGATTTAATTAAAAGCAGAGAGGTTAGATAAAATAAGGGTTAGGAAAGGAATCCAAAACAATGACCTGCCCTTGAGGAACTTACAGTCTATTGGAAAGGTAAGAAATGGATACAAAAGGGAAGAAGTCCTATGGCTGTTGAGAGAGGTGTGTCCACACAGGTGCTGGGGTTTCAAGCCATCTGGGACTTGAGGCAGATGGGGGCTTTGAAAGAGATAGAAGCAGAGGAAAAAGCAAAGTGTCATTCTGGTGGAGGACTCTGAGAATGGAGGCGGCTGTGTGTGTTGAGGGTCATATGGGAAATCTCTGTACCTCCCACTCAGTTTAGTTGTGAACCCACAACTACACTAAAAAAAAAAGGCTATTTAAAAGATCATCATACATGTATGTATAACAGTCATTTCTTTTAAAAAGGGCAAACATTAGAAGTGGGAATGTGAGCAGAGACTTTTGTTACTTGATCTGGAGGAAATGAGAGTAAAGAATCGAGGTAACTCAAAACTCCTTTCACTAATTTTTAGAAACAAGTGTTTTGACACGTGATAAAATCCATGAAATCATAAAATAGGAAAGGGTATTGGAAAATATTAAGTCCTACAGTCGTTTCTAATCTTTTAATAACCAAGTAACCAAGAATTCATTTTATTATTTCTTTTACAAATTTCTGGGACGTTATGGCTGACCATAATTTTTCCTCTGCGTGTACAGTAACACTCCAATTCAAAGGGATTTTTGTAAATCCTACAAAAGCAAAGAATGTTGACAGTTTAGTTATCTGAGCAGCTTGGTCATGCTATATACTCCAATTTTATTGAAATATTTTACAATACTAAAAATTACTTAAAGATTTTCCTTCCTCGAAAACTCTTAAGAGTTAGAAATATATGACCTACTTTAATACCTAAATGGTATACATAGAGAAATAAGAAGAACAGAGAGGTTTGGTAACTTCCCCAAGTTCACACAGTTTTGAATGCAGTCCCAGAACTAGTATGCAACATTAGTCTAGAACCCTTTAAGATTTTAAGCTCTTTGAGAAAAGGGAATAAGTTAACTACTGTGGGGGATAATAATAATAGCAGCTATGTGTGAATTGCCTTCAACTAATAGACCAGTCCTGAAAGTTTTAAAGATATCACTCATTTAATTCTATATGACAACCCTATGAGAATACATTATCAATCTCACTTTACAGATATGGAATCTGAGTCTTAGGAAAGTTAAGTAATTTGCCTAAAACTACACAGCTAGTGAGCAGCAGAATGTAGATTCAAACTTGGCCCTCTCCCGTACCTTTGTTCAATCTGCTCAGCTCAGCTGCCTCTGAGCATAGTCATTGAACGATTTCTATATTTCATAACTTAGCCAGAAGACTAAGACACTTGATCTTTTTGCAGTTCTTCAAATGTCAGACTTTTAGAGCAAGATAAGTGAATAAAAGTATGGACATTTGTTTTCTAAAATCAATAAGGTAGTTACTGTCAAGTAATACCAAAGGAAACCTATGGAAGTTTCCTCTTTTTCTTTTTATGAGTCAATTACAAATATATCAAATCTGAGTATTTTCACATTTCACAAAAGCTTCAGCCTTCATTCTACTGTTAATTTCTTTCTATTGATCTTGTATTTTACAGGCAAATTTTCCAGCAGCAATAACCTCCCTACCCACACGAAATGCTTTTGCTCAAGTGGAAAGACTTAGTGGTAATACTGGGAACCTTGATTAAATATGTCACCTCTCTTGATGTGTTTTTTTGTTGTTGTTTTTTTAGCAGAGTCTCACTTTGTCACCTTTGGTAGCATGCCTTGGTGTCATAGCTCACAGCAACCTCAAACTTTTGGGTTCTATTCTCTTGCTTCAGCCTCCCAAGTAGCCAAGACTACAGGCACCGGCCACAACACACAGCTATTTTTTAGAGATGAGATCTTGCTCTTGCTCTTGTTCAGGCTGGTCTCCAACTCCTGATGTTTTGAAGGGTAACCAGTCAGGAGCAAGGGAGCATGGCTGGGGCCGAAAGGACTACACCAAGCATAGAAAACCTTGCAGAGACACCTGCCCTTTATTATTATTTGGCAGCTTTGTAAATTTAGTTGTCCCTGAAAAGTCAATTAATGTGGGACTTGAGGAAAGAGATGTCACCAAGGTTGTGTATAAAGGAAAGACAGCTCTTTGCAAATATAAGCTCATTTGGCCTGAGCAGTGCAGGTTGAGAAATAGATGGTGCCCTCACCTATCTAATCTAATCCTGCAACATCTTGGGTTGGAGCTCACTTTCTTGTTTCCTGCTGGACTTGACAGTGCCCTGCTGTATTTCTGAGGTATGGCTGGAAAGGGAGGTGGTTCAAGGGAGAAAGGGACTCCTGCCTTCACTTACAGGAGTTGCTCTGAGCATAGAGGAGGCTGCATCCACAGTTCCAAAGGCTCCTCTTGGTCACCGGGGCATCCTCTGAGGTGGTAGGCAGGCTTTTTTTCCCCTTGTCTTTCTTCCTTTCTTTTCTGTTTTTTTCTTTTTCTTTTTTTTTTTAATTTTCTTTTGCTTGGTTTTAACATTTACTATAGATGTGCTACATTGTTTGTGGTTTAACCTTAGCCATGTGTTATTATTCTAGGGCTCAGAAAATTTAATGTCATTGGTCTGGAATGGGGCTTGGGCACCAATATTTTTAAGCTCCCCATTTGGTCCCAGTGTGCAGCCTGATGTGATTCTCAACCCTGGCCTCCCTCTCACCGCGAGTTCCCAGGAACCACTTCCGATATTTCAGAGACCTTAATTATAGTCATATATGTCAGCCACGACTAACTTTCACAGGGTTTCTTTGCTCTTGGCTGGAACCGTATCAACATCTTCTGGTAACAGCTTATCATTTTCTGATTAGAAACTCTGACAAGCAGAGTTTCTAAAATAAAATAAAAATGGAAAATTAATTATTAGTTTACAAATACAGTCTCTAAGTAGACAAAATCTTTCAAACCCTGGTAGATCATGAGAGAAAATAAAGGTGAAAAAGTTGGGAAGCAATCTGATCGAGTTGTCTTTTAAGCAGGTATTAAATTGAGCTTTGGGCCCTTGAACACACAACAGCAGGTAAATGAAAAGCGTACCAGGAAGTCACTGGGTGGCAGGGGGAAGCCAGTTAGGGGATTTTATATTTGTGTTAGATAATGCAAACTCAGGGCAGCAAAAGACAAGGTGGTGATCTTTGTCGCTCATCCTTTTGCTGTGGGCAGTAGCATGGCGTCTCACATCACCCCATCTTATTTCTATCAGTCCCATTAGGACTAGGCCCTTCACGACCTGTCTCAGAAGAATCACAGAGAGAAGTACTAGAGATTATTTTCATTGACTGCCAAGCTGGTCTCTTGCTATCATCCGGAAATGTTTAACATAAGTGAATCTTTAATTAACTTCAAAAAGTGCCTGTGCTTGGTCTCAGGTATGTAAACATGGCAGGACAAAAGTCACTAATGTTTGGCAAGGGGAGTTTTCAAAACATCAATTAGAAAGAGCTGGTATGCCCGATGAACACCCACCTCGACAGTAGGAAAGAAACGTGGGCCAGTCATGAGTAACACTCGCGTTTCACCAAACATTTGTACACGATGACCCGCTAGAGAGGTGGTGAAATCGAGCACACTTTTTCTTGCCATATGTTATTTATTCACAGATTCAACAACAAGCGATTATACCACATACCAGGCAGTGTTCTGGTGCTAGAAACAGAGAAATGAGCAAAATGAATAAAAAGCTTTATGCCCAAGACGCTTAGGTCTGATAGGGAATTTAGAGCATGGAAACCAGTTGTAGTCAAGAACAGTTGTATGGCAAAGCAGCTGGTACTTGAAACTCTATTAAAACATTTGTGGTTTAGACATCTTTTTAAAGCATTTACCTCCTTGGGATTTAGAAAACTAAAGTATTCTTTTCAACTCTTCACAAGAATATTTTTAATTCACAGGTTTCTATTCTCTGAATTTATGAACTCAAAACCTAGTTAAAAGAGATGTTATGCTCTTACCTTGTCCATCCCTAACAGTTTACAATTCAGCATTAAGTAACCAGGAGCTCGGGTCATTCAAGTGGAGCTTACTTCTTTACAGATGATAAGTGAGACAAAGCACTGTGTGTTTATGGACTTAGAGGTGAGAAGAGAAAGAAATGCAATCTTAGGAAACGTGAAAAGGGGTTTGGAGACCAGGAAAGCAATTTAGAGAACACTGACATTTAAATCAGATACTTCCATGTAATAAATATTTGTTGAATATTTCATCAGGGAGCTAGATTCCATAGATAGGGTGACATTGTTTCTCTTAAGATGTTAGTACTTTGTACGTACAATTGCAGGATCTAGGATACATTTCAGCTCTCATTTCCAATTGGTAATCCCTTGGAAAAAAAATCACATAATGTGTCTATGGTTGAGTGTAAAATTATCTCGAGTAGAGCTTCTGTGAGAGTATTGATGCAAATGCAAATTGTGCCACCTTCCTGGCTTGAGTGTTTTTCAAGGAATAGTTATAAAGCCTTTAGGGCAGAGAAAGTGATTCAGAATAGCAAAGTATTCTAGCAGCTGAAACTCTATGCTTGAGATAAGAGCTACCTAGCCTGAAATACATCAAATGGCAGCCTTGGGACAAAGAATTAATGTGGAGAGGTGCAACTGACATGTCTTCTGAAAGCCTTACACTGTTGCCACATTGTTCTGAATATTTATAAAAGGTGGTTTGCTCAGTGTATCACCTTTTTAAGGAGAGCTGAACTTGCAGACTTTATAAGAAGAGTTCTGTGAAGAATTATTAAAGGATTGAGACTGCTTTCTTTAAAAGCCTTCCCCCATTTAAAATTTTATTTTAGGGTGAAGAAAAGTACACATCCTTTGATGCTTTAAGAACTAATGTAGGGTAAATAATAAAAATTCTGCTAATCAAATAATAACAGAGGTCTACACATTTGACAAAATTCAGGAGGGATGGCTTTTCGTTTAAGTTTCTACCCACAGAAAAGTTAAACAAATGTAGCAGTAAATTTTACCAAGGTACTTTTGAAATACTCATGGTTCACGTGTTAATATGAACAAATATTCGGGGTGTCCTGCAAAATAACAAACATAAAGGATATGACCTGAATGAAAATTTGCACTGATTACGGTAAAGTACAAAAAGAAGGATTGCTAGAGAAACAGAGAACATTAAATATTGCATGAGACGTTACTTAGACTCCAAAGTTCTTCACTGTTTATCTGAGATTCAAATTTAACTAGACAGTCTTCATTGCTAAATCAGCAACCCTAAAACAGTTTTCTGAATTTTTAAAAATTCACAGGAGTGATTTCCCTAGTCTTTCTATAAAGCAATCATTTAGTCAGATAAAAATATACTGGGGGAAGGGCTAATTAATCAGAGATCTGAGTTGACCATAAGACCTAGGAACCCAAAGTACCATCCTGAATCATCCCATTAGAGCATCTAGACTAGATGCAGGTCAGAAGCTCTAGTCCAGCTCCATCTTGAAGTGAGTCCACAAGGTCTATGAACCCACTCTGTGGCTATTTCCTGGCTAGCTAAATTTATAATCAGAGTACACATACTTAACATTTTTAAGAACTCTCATGTTGACTAGAAAGAGTGATATAGTAGGAAAATCCAAGTAAATATACTTGTAACTTCCATGATAACACGTCAAAAGCAGTATCACATCCCAGATGGAAAGGCAAAAATTGGCACAACCTCGATATCTTAAAGGGTGAACAGGTCACGGTGCTCATCATTTTTTTTTTAATCATTTCTTCAGCTCCATTTAATTCACCAGTCATGAAATGACCCATAGACAGAATGACTCAGCCAATTAATGTCAGCCAGCCTCTAAACTCCACCTTCCTGGCTAACCAGATGCTGGAAAATATGTTTTAAGATGGAGTCGCTTTCCAGTGAGAAACAACTAGTTATGGGTGGAACAAAGGATAAACTGTCCTAGATTCTCATAGTGGTACTCAGCCAACCTCCCTGGATTTTTAGACCAGTGCACTCATCCTCCAGTTACTGTAAGTTCATATCCTTATGGGTTATAACCACTCCTTACAGTGGAAAATTCCCTTAACCAAATGGGAACTACTTCTCCCAAGAGGTAATGTAACCCTCCCCCACCAAGGGCAGCCTGCTGTCTATGGCTCATTGACATGGATGGCAAAAGGCTGTCTCAAGTATGTAGTTCAATTCATAACTCCAGGGCTCTCCATGGAATCAGGTTGAAGAGAGTTCTAGCTGATGCTGTAGCCTTCTCAGTGCTTTCTCTTGCCCCATCCTGCTTCCCTCTCCCTTTCTCCTGAGACTATGCCCTCAATACATTGTGTGCACCATAATACTTGTCTCAGGCTCTGCTTCCAGAGACTGTGACCCAAAAGAGAACCTTGATAGAACTAACTTTGGTTAGTTAGTTCCAGTTGCCTCTGGCTTTAGAGGCTACAGCACCTAATATGAGACTTGAAGTATTAATGAGTAAACTAAAAGCCAGAAGTGGAGATTAACATCTTAGTTTTAAAATTTTTGTGCTACGGTTCCTCCACTGAGAAAAAGATTTTTCCAAGATAATGAAGTTCCAAAAGGTACTCTTTGTAGGCATCTGGAATTTATTTTCAGTTAGTTGCAATGAAATTCAATTTTGTAAAGTCATCTCTCAGTATGAAAGGAGAAATGATCATTTCTGTGAAATATAAACCAATTTATTTATCCATTTATTTAACAATGACTTTCTGTATACTGATTAGAGCCAGGCATTGTGTTACCTATTAAGGACTCAAGAGGGAACCAGACTATCTCCTGCCCTGTCAGTGCTCAGGTGGCATCTTCAGTTCATCTGGGAAGGTGAGAGCAAATGTGCTTCCAGAAACAGAAAGGAGAAAACCTGTGTCCTTCTGAGGAGAGGGTGATATGCATGTTCTTCACAAGTGGATGCACTATCTGTAGAGAATTCAAAATAGTGACATAAACCAGCTAAAAAGTCAGAATGCTTTTTATTACAACATACGCTGGCAATTCTTAACAATAGTAGTGATAATGTTCTCTTCCCTCCTTCTCCTAAATGCTACTGAAGAGAACCCCAATGTTACTTTTCTTGAAGAATCTCTGGACAACCACACTAAGACCTTCCCCAAGGCTGAGGCTCACCCAGCATCATCACCACTTCGGGTGGTTGGAAGGAGGAAGTTAGAGTAAATTGTCCTAAAATAATCTTAAGAGTCTCCATCCCTTAACAAAGGGATCCCTGTGTATCCCCCAAGGAAACTTGGGCAGCTAGACACGATCTGATTCTTCCTTTTGTGTGGCACTTAGTAGATATTAGTCCAACACACAATTTACCTCAATATAAATGTGTATATTTTACCTAGAGTAAAGATGTTTTAAGAAAAGAAGAAGGGAATAAATGAAAAAAAGATGAAATTTAGCTCGGTGCCTGTAGAACAGTGGTTACAGTGCCAGCCGCATATATCTAGGCTGGTGGGTTCAAACCCAGCCAAGCCAGCTAAACAACAATGACAACTGCAACAAAAAAAATAGCCGGGTGTTGTGTGTGTGTGTGGGGGGGTCTGTAGTTCCAGCTACTTGGGAGGCTGAGGTAAGAGAATCATTTAAGCCCAAGAGTCAGAGGTTGCTGTGAGCTGATGCCACAGCACTCTACCAAGGGGTACGCAGTGAGACTGTCTCAAAAAAAAGATGAAATCAATGACTTGCAGCAAGTCTGAAGAGTTTGACTTGTGTGGGCTCTGAGAGGAGTTGATCACCTGCACTGGCAAAAGATTTAAAGTCATTTATTCTGGAAGAAACAGTCAAAAGGCTAACTGTTCATTCTTGGAGATTTGGAGGTAGTAACTTGCTTAGCTTTTGTCAGTAAAAAGAGATAATTAAGGTTTGAAATAACTATAGACTTCCTCCTATTCACTGAGCCTACAAAACAAGGCTGTGACTTTTTAACCCTTTACAACTTAACCTGAAGAATTAACATTCTACCATCTACATCAGCCATTACCCTGGGTTAGACTAACCAGCCGTATTACTTCACCAACTTCAAATTCTATGATGCTCTGTCTGGGTGCAGCATTATACCTGATTAAGAAACTTTTAAATAATATGGATTATATAATGTGTTGATCGAAATTTTCATACATTAAACTTTTCTTCAGGAACCAGGAGTAAAAAACAAAGAGAAATAAAAAGTTACTTGCAGAACTCCGTAGAGACCTGCACTGTCCAATATTGTAGCTGGGAGCTATGTGTAGCTATTCAAATGAATGAAAATAAAATTAAATTAAATACTGAGTTGATTTTTATTTTGTAACAATTTAGGTTTCATATAGACGTTGCAAAAATAATACAGAGAGTTCTCATACACCCTTCACCCTGTTTCCCCCAATAATAACTTCTTATATAACCATAGCACAATTATTAACACCAGTAAATTGATGTTGATACAATACTATTTACTGACTTTATTTAGGTTTTATCAGTTTTAATTTTTTTTTTGCAGATTTTTTTGGCCGGGGCCGGGTTTGAACCCACTACCTCTAGTATGTGAGGGCTGCGTCCTACTCCTTTGAGCCACAGGCACTGCCCTGGGTTTTAAGTTTTAATATGCACTTTCTGTTGGTGTATATTCTGTGAAATTTTATCACATATACCGATTTGTGTAACCATGATAATATTCAAGATACAGACCTATTTCATCACCCCTTATAATTACACTCTCCCCCAAACTCTAGTCTCGGAAACCACTGATCTGTTGTCCATCAGTATAATTTCATTTCATACTTAGAAACATTTTGAGAATGTTTGCTATGAGTATTTGACCTCAGATTTTCACTGATTTTCTGTATAGTAATTTCTTAAGAACCCCCCCAGCTATAATTATGGATTTGTCTATTTCTCCTTTCGGTTTTATCCATTTTTGTTTCATGTATTTTGAAATTGTGTACTTGGTACATACATGTTTAGCGTGGTTATGTGTTCTTGGTTAATTGGCCTGTTTTGTCATTTTGTAATGTCTCTTTTTGCCCTTGGTAATTTTTTTTTATGCTGAAGTCAACTTTGTCTGCTATTGATACAGATATTCCAGCTTGCTTTTCATTAATGTTTGCAGAATTCTTTCCATTTCTAGTTTTAAGTTACTTATCATTGAAGTAAGCCTCCTGTAGACAACATACAATTTGATGATTTTATCCATTTTTAATGTCTTTTAATTCTTGTGTTTAGAACTTTTTTGTCACTTAAATGAAAATTTTTGTTATTGGCAACAATATTGTTAGTTGTTTTCTTTGAAATAATAGATTAATTTTGTGTATTTTGAGAAAATACCTGCTAAATTCTCAAGTCTGAATAACTAATGTTCATCTGTCAGTTGTTCTTCTCAGTAAAAATGGTGAAAAAAGTGCCTAATTGAGTTTACATAGCTCAAACAATCATGAGTGCTAGTTGGGCACAGCCAATGTACTTCTGTACACAGCAGAAGTGATCTAGGCATGTTTTGCCCTTACCACACAGACTATTAAAAATGTGGAACATTTAAGGATCAAAATTTAATAAAATTAATATGTTTTACTACTTCCAGAAACATTTTAAAGTAAAACTTGAATTTTTTGCTTTAAACCAAAGTGCACCACATTGAAAATCACAGTAACTACTAGCACAGGATAGTACCACTGCCTTGATTTGTGCGTAGGGGCCAGCGGCTTCACATGCCATTGCTTTTGGAATTTGTGCAAATGTCAACACAGCTAAGAAAGCAAATAATGTCTTAATATTATTATAAAAAATACTTCTGATCTAAAAGTGTCTCAGGGACCTCTAGGGTCTGGGGACCATTCTTTGAGAAGCCAATGAGACACTAACATCTGTATACTCTGCATGTTCTGTGTTTCAGAAGCTCCAAATGTCATTAAAGACAGACCAGCCCAGAAGAAGCAGCTTGAGGGAAGAGTCTGTAAGTAGATATAGGAATTGGTTGTGAGTTCAGGGGGGGTTGGACATACTATAAATCTGTGCTGTTAGGATATTGATCACTTGAAATGTAACTAGACCTAATTGAAATATGCTCTAAATGAAAAATATGTATGAGATTTTAAAGTCTTCACATGAAGAGTGTAAATATCTCATTAATAATTTTATATTTAAAAGAAAGAAAAAAAATCACCTTATATTGATTACATAAATAGTAAAAAATTATATATATTATATATAATGTAATTGAATTAATGTATTCAAATTAATTTCATCTGTTACTTTTTTCATTTTAAAATGGAGCTACAGAAAATGTAACCTTACATATGTGGCTTACAATATATTTCTATTGGGCAGTATTGTTTTAAATAAATACACAGATAAAATAGAATAGTGATTATAAAATGAAGCCAAGCAAAGCAGTGATGAAAATGTATTCTTTGCAAAACTAGGATTATTTTCAACCAATTTCATGTATTTGAGGTCACCAGCAGAAATGAATTTCATTTCAAAACTATGCTAAAGATTATTTAAGTCATTTGATAAAAACCAGGATTGCCAAGGGAACACAGATTAAGGCAAGTAACATAGGGTTGGGAGATTGCAGAAGGCTTCCCAAGGAGAGGGATGTGTCAGTGGTAAGTGAAGGAAAATGAGAAATTCTTTCTGCTTTCATTTGACAGATTGTGTTTATAGTATTATATTAAAATACTGTGTGAAAGTCTAGATAACCTAAAAAAGCGCACTGAAAACCAGATATGTGAAGAAAATCATCAAAATGCTCTTAACCTTTTTGTTCTGTAGATTCCCAATGTAAAAATAAAATGGGTAAGGCCCTTTAAGAGTGCATATATGTCTTTAATAGCTAAAAGAATGGAAACAGCCTACATGTCTAACAACAATTAAATAAATTGTGACATGTTCACACAACAAAATACTATAAAGCCATGAAGAAGAATGAGCTAGATTTTGGGGGACTGATAGACAACTATCTCCAAGATATATTGAAAAGTCAAGAAGCAAATTACAAAGAATACATGTTTTAATCCCATGTATGTGAGAGAAGAAAAAACTAGGGAGATGCAATTGAGCTGTGAGAGGCAAAGGTTCATCATAGCAGAGCTGGAGGCAATAAATGCAAAAAGAAAAAAAATGTATCTACACTCTGAAAAGAAACTCATCATCTGAAATGAGTTACATGAGCCACCTATGTATGCTGGAAAGTAATTATTTAGATGGGGCTACTTTTTTCCAGATCCTACTTTATTTAGAGAACCATTTCCTAACATTCTCAAATTCAGGATGCATAAAAATCAGTGTGTCATATGGTACACACACCAAAAACCACATATACTATATTTGAAGAGATTTTTAAAGGTAATTTTTGCTTTATCTTAAAGCTAAAATTTTTATTATTTCAAAATATTAAGGGGGTACAAATGTGTTTGGTTACATAAATCATCTGGAGTGCTTGAGTCACGGCTGTAAGTGTGCCCATCACCCAGTGTTCATTGTACCTGTTAGGTGTGATTTTGCCCCTCGTTTCCTTCCCCTTTCCCTCTGCTTGATTTCTACTGAGTTTCACTTCCCTCTGCCCAACTCTGTGCTCAGCAATTAGTTCCAATTTAATAGCGAGTAAGTTTGGTAATTGTTTTTCCATTTTTTAGATACTTCACTTAGGATAATGGTCTCCAGTTCCATCCAGATTGTTGCAAAAGGCCTCAATTCCTTCTTTTTTATGGCTGGGTTGTACTCCATGGCATACACATGCCATATTTTATTAATCCACTCATGAATTGATGGGCACCCAAAGATTCCGCATCTTTCCAACTGTGAATTGTGTGACAGTGAACATTTGAGTGCATGTATGTTTTTGATAAAATTCCTTCCTTTTCTTCGATTAAAAACCTGGTAGTAGGATTGCTAAATTGAATAGTAGGTCCACCTGTAGTTCCTTACGAATAGCTATACTGTTTTCCATAGAGGTTGTACTAATTTGGAGTCCCTCCAGTCAATAAGCGTACCTTTCTCTCTGCACCTATGCAAACATATATTGTTTGGGGACTTTTTAATAAAAGGCATTATAGCATGGGTTAGATGATATCTCATTCTAAGTTGGTTCTAAGTTGCACTTCCCCCAAAATTAGTGACGTTAAGCATTTTTCATATGTTTATTGTTCATTTGTCTATCTTCTTTTGAAAAGCTTCTGTCTGTGTCTTTTTAATGAAGTTGTTTGCTTTTTTCTTACTGATTTGCTTGAGTTCTTTGCAGATTCTAGATATTAACACTAGCCTCCAACATGAACTTCCAAAAATCAGCTAGGAACATCCTTCCACCCCACATAAAGATCATCCAGCACTGGCTCAAACAGTGATGATCACAGAGGAGTGGCTTAAAACAAAACACCTGTTCTACAGGCTCGTGGCAAACCTGCTGCTCACCTGTTTGGTCAACATTCCAGACTAGGACACAAAAGCTCTGATTAGGGTCCTCTACTTTCCCTAACCAAACAGAAAGTTCCCAGCAACGGAGAACACGGGTCCTGCAGTCCCAATGATCCAGAGCTGAGACAAGAGTAGCCAGAAGAGGGGAAACCAGCAAAGGAACCCTGGCAATATGAAAAACAAAATACTTTTATGCCCCCAAGGGATCACAACGGATCCACAGTAGTGGACTCCAACCACAAGGAAATTACTGAGCGCCTGTTGGGTCCACTGTAGGTCTTCCACAGGAAAGGTATGAGCTCCACTCTCTGGAAACCTGACTAGAGAGTGCACCAGCAGAGGGGAGGTGGCCACATTTGAAAGTGAGCAAGGCTTGGGTTAGAAAAGGCTGCTGCTTCTCCTCCCTTAGCATCCCTTCAGCCACTGCAGGGAACTCCAGTCCCCTGGTTTTTATACCACCTGTCCCCATATGGCAGTTCCCAACTGCTGTCCAGACAGCAGGGGACTCTAGAAAACCTGTGTGATACCAGAACTTGGACTTCTGTGCAGGCTTCCTTCTAGGGAGAGGGACCAGAGAGGCCAGAGTGCCAACTCTCTACCATTCAGGCTCTTCCTTCCCTAGCCATTTCCCACTGTAGCTGAGAGTGCTGATTGAACCAAACTTTCAAAAAGCTGTTCTTCTAAAGCAGTAAATTTGGCCTTTATATTATCATTCCCTTACCTCATTCTCTACAGTTAAATGAACATATATCCACAGAATTTTAGAGAGCAAAGAACACTTTAAAACATAGTGGAATTAAAATGTTACTTCAAAAATTAGGACACAAAAAAAGACACATATGAGTGGGGTAAGGGTAGCTTCTTTGATACTTTTAGGCTTGTGACAGTTAACAAAAATCAAGCTCCCATAGATACTTTCAGTTACTGGAGTTTTTCTCCAACCAAGGCTTTGATGAAACTGTAATTCACTGATCTTCTGATCACTGAGGAAGAATCATTATGTATCTCTACCATTATTCATCCTTTAAAGAGAGGGCAAAAGGGAGAAAACCTAGATACAGCCCTGAAAGTAGGTCAAAGTATGGGGGTCAAATGCAGAATCAAAGGCAGCTCCAGGGGAAGAGAAAAACTTTGATAGGGAAAGACTAGAGGTCCAAGAAATAGAGAAAGGCAATCCTGAGGACAGTGGGGAGATTGGATGAACCAAGTGAACATGGAAGTGCTAATAGGGCCACAGATAATTAGTCCTTGGGGCCTAATCTCACAAGGGTTCCTTTCTAGAGACTTACTGGAGGCAAACATTGAAGGATCAAAATGCTAGGGACAAAAGTTGTCCTCTTCAGAGTAATCCAAACAGTTGGTTCTCATAAAATTTCCCAGAACTAGGGTTTTCCTTTCCTAGCACACAACACAGTAAACAAATGTTCTAAAAGGTGTCTTCTCTTCTTATGCCTTACATCAAAATTTCTCTAAAATCCTCACATTTTACCTCAATGCACCTCCACCCTTCCCATCAGAACATAAGGGGACATAAAGCATTATACCTGTCACATGGATATTTTCACTACCAACATCATATTTAAAACAGAATGCAATCTAATTATTCAATGAGCAGATTTTCAATCCAAATATGATTTATGAAAAGAAATAAGGCCAAACAGAAATGAAAGAGACACACAGGCCAAGATGAAAAGCCTTATTGTGGTATGCTTATTAACAGGTCATAAGAAAAAACCTAAAAAAAAAAGAAGAAGAAGAAGAAACCTAATAATAGTTTTCAGGATCAACAGCATTTTTTTCCAAAATGGCTCCAGGGTGTGTTACAAAGGTCCCAAAGACTGGGAGTCATCTGAAACCAGGTAGGAATATCTGTTCTGTCATTTTGTAGTTCCATTACCCTGGAAGAATGACATTAGCTCTCAGCTTCAATAAAATGAAAGAAATCACAATTCTTGTCTTGCAGAGTCACTAATGGAATTAAATGAGATAGTGTGTGTAAAGTGCTTAGTATAATGTGTGGCATGAACTTGGCACACAGTGAATATCACCTTTTGTCCTTGCTTCTCTCCATCCTGTGATACCCTCACTTCTTCTGGGCCTTCTCCAGCTTTCCTGCCCTCCTTCATCCATGCTGCTGGCCGGATGCCCTCTTCTCGTCTCAGCTCCCAATCTCTTGAGTGAAACCTCACTTGCTACAATCATCATGTGTTTCATAACTGGACATTACTTTGATTAATTAAAATAATGTATTTTAAGAAAGTGCCTTAGTAAAGCGACGAGTCTGGTTCATTACCAGCTTTGTGACTCCTGCAGTTCCCTCACTTGTCCACTAGGGTTGGCAGTTAACAGTTGTCTTGAATTTACTTTATTAGGTTAACTCGTCGTTCATGTTTATTTTACAGTGTTTATCTTTATTCCCAATTATTCTAACCCACAGAAAGAAAGCAAGGCCCTTAATACAATGGAGCATGACGTTTCAATTTTCACATGAGTCACACTTGTGAGTAATACATCCTTTTGTCTTGGGCTCGGTGCGTGCTGCAAATCAAAAGAGGATGGGAAGAGTCTGGGGCATGTAAACAGCTGGAGCACATTGTTAAGTTGACAGTATGAGAGAAGCTGAAGCTTTTCAAGATCTGTGTAAGAAATAAAACTAGGAAGAATCATTTTACACCCATGGGAAGGATTTACTGGTTTATAAATATGATAAACCTTCCTTAATACTGGTGCTTTGAACTGGCTGAGCGCCTTTCAGCAGCGGATTCCAAAGCACTTCACTAGCAGTAAGCCTCAGGACCCTCGGGATGGAGGTATTATTTCTACTAGGTAAATAGATGCAAGGAGTGACTTGCTTAAGAACACAGAATAAGTCCCATCGAGCTTATATCCCAAGAACCCAGACCAAATCCAACCTCTAGGCTACTCTTGTCCCCACACAGTTATTCTGTAAAAGAAAAACAGTGATTTGAAATGTATACTCCATGGAGCATGAGGATGCAGCCCTTTCCACCTGTTTTAACATGTTTTTGAAGTTTTGGTTGTTCTTGCACTGGCAGGATTTACAGATGATTAGTTCTGAGCGTCTTTTGTTTAAAGTGTCTCGTGTAGGGGATGAGAGAGCTCAGATGATCAAGGATCTTTCCACGGCTTAGTCACTACTTGAGGTTCCGTCTAGTTGGGTGGTGACCCTTAGGGAATATTTCAATGCTGGGAGAGGTAAGTATGTTGATTACCTTAACCCAGTCTTGAGGCAAGGTTAAGGTGGTTGTTCTAATGTGAAAAGTGAGAGAATATAGATCAGGCTGTTTGGGCTGTATGCAAGAGAATCCCAGGAATCCCCTGAACGTTGGCAGAAAGTACAGAAGAGTATAATCTTAGAAACAAAAAATGATCTTTCTTTGAGAAGAACAAATTAAAAATGTAGGCCAACTCCACTAGAAGAAGGGACAGAAGAAGCAGGTAGGGATTGGGAATGAAAAGTGAATTAGCAAGCACATTTCAGAAGAGGTGTGTAAATTCACTGGACCAGGATGATCAGGAAATAGGCAACCAGGTGATTGTGAGTTGTTGGGAAGATGATTTTATCACACTAATATCCTAAAGAATAAAATAAAACAAACATCCTTGGATTCTAAATGGAAATTTGTATCCATTTGATTATCTGGTTCAGGCATAACAGGTCAAAAATATTTGTAAACCATTAACATAAAGGTCAATAGGAATATTATTATAAACATTCCTGTAATAACTGCCAAAGGTGATAAATGGAAGAATAATTAAATATTTTTACTTACTCAGGGTGCTGCACTAATAAAGTCTTTTCTAACACCCCTGTCCTATCTCTAAATACACAAAAACTTTCTGAGATAAACATATAACCACCATCCAAACTTTATCATCTAAGACAGTGGTTCTCACCCTGTGGGTCACGACCCACAGGAACTGCATTAAAGGGTTGCGGCATTAGGAAGGTTAAGAACCACTGAAAGAGAACATCAGCATCAAAAACTTTTGGAGACAAATGTGTGTGGTATAACTTCCAGCTGAACTTCATCATCAGCTTCAGCAGCAGTGAGGTCACATTCCATTTTTTCTTTCCTTCCTTTCAATTTATAAGATCTGGGAACAGGAAGGTATTGACTTTGTGATGTTAATAGAACAATGATGGATACTAAGGATGTCCCTGGCTCTAAATGTTGCCCCCAGCAAGGAAACATTCCCGTAATAATATTTAGAAAGCTGGTGTGCTTTCATTTTTGAACACCCGAATTATTTTTCTTGTGATTTTTCTTGCAATTCCTTAAAGAATGAAGGATGAATTGGCATTTTGGTTAAAGCAGAAAGAAGGCTTACAGAGCCAGGCAAGTCCACGTAACACCTGCTCAGATCCACTCACAGTTTTGAGGGAGGTGGGGAGGAAAGTGCACATTGATAGTGCCTTTGCAAAAGGGATGTTATCTACAGACAATCTCAGTTGCAATTCTATACAACATCCTGTTGTGCCATAGAACATTTTTGTCTGTGTTACTATACAAACTACACATTTAGGGTTTAAGTTTCCTTTTTATCAGGCAACAGGGAAAACAGCACTGTCTTCAATAGAGATTCTGTAGCACTTGGCTCTTCCCTTCACCGTGAACTCCCTCTAGGAGAATGTGATACACACAGCCGTGGTTTCCATACTTGTTTACCAGTACTTTATGCTCCAGTATATAAACAGACAAAATATTATTTATTGGTATATTTATTTCATGTAATTACCTTGGAACATTGATGTATTATAAAATCAATCATTGACTACAACTAATATTTTGATTTAGAAAATAATTTGAAATCAGCCTCAATATTTTATTTTTTGCTATATTTTGTTTTGGTTGTACAGTACTGAGAAAAAATTCTAAATCAACCATGTAGGTCTATGAATGGTGGAACTTTCGACAGCTCTCCTTGTGATCTCGCCATCAATTCAATTTCTTCCAAAAAAGTGAGTGGGAACATTTCAATCCAAAAATGGAATCACCAACAATATGTAACAATTACTCCTTCTTTTTCATCAATATGAAGGGAGTAAGGAAAGCACTCAAAATGACAGTAAATGTCCCAAATTATACTGAACAAGATAGCTTACCATTTATTACTGCACAGCTGTACAATTTTGCTGGGAGCTGTGTTCTGATTGGTTCCTGGGCTTGACCTAGTGTTTCCTTGAGCACAACATACATGTGACAGTTATACAGTACTGCCTGAGTAGATGTGAGAAGTCCTGAATTTTTAAAGAACATTTAAGCACCGTTATATTCATAATCACTGACACATTTCGGAGAAGTAAAACTATTTTTAGACAAAACAGGAATAGCTGTGTTCTGAGTCTATATAAAACTGAGTTAGCATACAAGACATCAGAGGTATCTAAAGAGTTAAACTCAATACCTAGCACATTGAACAGGCTTGCCATTTCTCTTCTTTTTTTTAATAGTTAAAGTATATCTCAAGAATAAAATACAACCCAAACATTTCAGGGTCTGGAAAGAACTTTGCAGAATACCTCTTGTATCTGGCACAATTCCTGGAACAGAATAGGTATAAATGTATGTTGAATGGTAATAGATTTTTGTTCAAAACTCTTTGGCACAGTCTAGCAAAAGTTTCACAGTCTCTTCAAGGGGAGGTGGAGTAGAAATCTAAGTCATTCTGCTCTGTTATCTACCCTTGTACTTATCCTCTTAAGTTTATGTCATAATCATTTCACAATGGAGGTTTTGGATGGGTAATTGGAGGTCTGCATCAATATCCCAATATCATAGTTCCAAATCAAGACAAAACAACACTTACAAGGACTGTTCATGAGTAAGGCATGGAATTGTAATTTGTGGGGCCACAAAACCCGTTCTCCAGCTCACTGTCTTTGGCACTCTCTGCCTCTCCCTCCATTTCCTGGTTCCCCCATGAATTCAAAGCATTACGTATAATTTTAGAGTTGGCCAGAAAAAGCCACCAGGGCTAGGAGCTACACTTGTTCACATATAGAAGGATTGAAATAATAATGCATATTAGGTATACAATGTATACTGCCTAATAAATAATATAAATCTATAATCTATCTACATAGCATATGTGTAGAGTAAGTTTATGAAGGCTTGGAATTAAAAACCTTTCTTATTTGAGCATTTCACAGTAAGAAAGCTCTGCTATTCAGAAGTAAGCATCATTCTTTCCTCTGCCACTTTGTGTTTAAAGACAGTTAAAAACTGGAATAGTTTTGCTCTTTTTCCTCTAGAAATGGAAAGTGTGCTAACCAAATAAACATAGAATATTAGCACGGTGCTGCTGATAATTTTGCTAAAGCTCTGAAAAAATCATCTGTGTGGCATAAATAAGACTGAAGACAATAGCGAAGGATCAGGGTTTCTCAGCGGACAATGGTCAGCTTTGTACACTGGATGTTTTCTTTGGGGTTTTTTTGTCTTTGATAGAGTGGTAACAAAAGTAGAGCTTTCCCACTTGGTCCTAGTCATGGGGGTTTTCAGTCTATTGAGGGCAACTTTGGGCCTTATCTAAGCCTTTCACGATGGGCCACTTAGAAGGGAAGGCTCTGCTTCATTGGTCCCTGGACAGGAAAGAGGGGCTGCAGTGGGGACAAGGAGCAGGTCTCTGCTTAAACTGATCTGACAGCTTTGCATGAAAAAGATGTTGATCCCTGTTTATGGCATATCTCTTCTCTCTTTATAATTCCCGTGGCTGATGTTACTTTTTAATAGCAAGTCTGATTGTCTGGGAAGGAGCTACGCTGTTCAATGCCTTGGAAAGCAATGGGAAGGGTGAGAAACGTTCAGAAATGCTATCTGCAGAAGGTGTCTTCCTTTAGACTCCACAAAGCAGATTAACTCTGTATGTGTGTTCCCTCAAGCAGGTATACGCAGTATATATCATGTGAGAGCTTCTTGAATGGATAATTTGATTTAAAGAATTAAACCTTTTTCTTTATATACTTCTGCAACTTTTTTGGTACATTGAATATATTGTAAAATTCATATTGATTATTAGTACAGTAGAACCTCCATGGTTGACCACCTCCCTACATCGACCACCTCCTTAAGTTGCCCTAATTTTCGTAGACCAGACATTCACCACCTGTACATACCAGTACAGAAGGCCTAGCTCCTTATGTGGACCACCTCTGTATGTTGACCAGTTTGTTGTTCAAAATTATATTCTAATGTCACTCTTTGTGGTGTAATAAATGCAGAGAATCCCTCTGTCTCTGAGTTTGAAAAATACCTATGAAAACATCACAAATACTTATGATCTACTTTTACTTTTACTATTGACACTATCATTGTAGTAAGAAAAGAAAGGAAACTTCCGAGCACAGTTTAATTTTAAAAAGGATGCAGGGTATCTTTTAGAAAGATTTTCTTAATCATGTGGATTAATTCTGACTTTCAACTTCAGATAAAAACTAGGATATCTCATAAGAAGGATTTGCAGCGTGGAGGGAACATTTTGCCAACCAGGAAAGGCTCCCAGGGTCTAAGTTATTAAAGTCACATTTATTGGTGATTATGTCTATTTCCTGTATAAAATGAAATTTCAAAACAAATGCTTTAAAAAGTTAGGAGAAGTCAACTAAGTGACATGGTTTTTATAAATATAAAAAAGTGGCCATCTTCAAAGGGCCACATATGGCTTGGCAGATTGAATAAAAGGAATCTAAGAGCTTAATAGTAACCCCTGAGAAACGCTGACCCAGTTGTAGCCACCCACCCAATACACACGCACAAGTACACAGCTCACACCTGGGGATACACAGCTTTAGCCCCATCAAGGGGCTCTTCTGACGTTTTAAAACCAGTAACTAGAGTTTGGGCCGTTGAGGCTATCCCTAAACCTTCTGGAGTGGATCAAGTCCACATAATTCTCTACAGCTCTTTCTAGTTGGTTAAGATGTGTGCCGTGCCGTGCATAATGGAATTACTTCACCATCGGCGTCTCACATGAGCCACTTCAAATAGAAAAAAATAATAATAACTCTCTTGAGAATAAGAGATACTAGACATTGGCCCCACCTTTACAGGAATTCAGTGTGCAGCCTTCTTCTGGACACTGATAAGTCAACACCGTGGACCCCAGCTGCTCCATCAGCCCTTCCACCTTCAGGAGAAGGGGAGATGGTACTATAAACGAGCCTCCAGCTGCTGCAGAGCGGGTGCTTTGCCTCTGGGGATGGAGTTCTGAGTTTTGATAAAAGTAAATCTTGACACTAACAGCACCTCTGCTAAGCCTTGTGCAAGTACACAGACCGGTTTCATCTTACAAAATTCATCTTCAAGGAGTGGCCACAAAAATAACGTAAACCAGAAGGAACACTTACACCAATCTGTACCTGCTGCCCACTGAAATACTCATTCTGGTACAGCTAGAAAATCATAAAACCCTTGGCATGACGTAAAGGTAACATAGTTGGCAGTTGGTTGACTGTTTCCGTTTTCAATTTGTTTGGGGTGGTGCTGTATACATACAACCACAGCGCCCAAGTCACTACAATAACCAAACAAAAGGATGGCCCAACAGTACACAGTGACAATGGCCATGATACATATGCCCTTGATACTCATTCTTTATTCCAACCAAATATATCTCAGTGAGAGCTAGATGCAATGTGACATTAGTAATTTGTTACTAGTGAGTCCTTGGTTGGCAGCAGGCGAGAGAGATACTATCCTTCCTTTCACCTCAAAGGAGCAAGGCCAGTTTTTTGGATTAAGAAAGAATTGACTTACAGGAAGCTCTTCCCCGTCACTAACATTGCAGCAACTTTTTAGAATTTCAGTCTCCTTCCAAAACTATGTTCAGTATCATACTAAACCACAGCATTTTCTTGATTTGAGATTGGTCCCTAAAGTCAAGGCCCCAAGAGATGTTTTTTGGTAAGCTTTGTTACCCTCCTTCTGAAGAAGACTTTATTAAGCAATGCCCACAACTGGCCATGCGATTGTTCCCTGCTCCAGTACACAACTCTGGCTTTGCCCTGCCTGTCCTCTCGTCCTTTCTTCTCTCTGCCTATCATAAGAGAACTTGGCAACATCCTTCCTCCTCAGATCCACTAGGAGGATGTGAGGAATACTCATACTCCACTAGGAATTATCTCAAGATAATTTCCTCTACCTGGAATGCTTTTCCCTCAACCTGTTGTCTGTATTGCTTCACAAGTATCTCTCAGTTATCCTCAAGACCTTCCCTGATCATTCTATATAAACTGACCCACCAATACCATTTCTTTATTTTTATGTTGCATTATTCTTCCTCCGAGTCCTGACTTGCCAGGTTTGCATGTTGGATGTTCCTCCCAGAATGTCCTTGTGGGCAGGACGTTGCATTTTTTTGTCCAATGCTATATCCTGTAATGTATGGAACAATGCTTAGAAAATAGTATGCCCTTATGAGATATCTGTTTTACAAAGAGATAAATGAATGATAAAAGGCATTTGCCTTGTCTCAAAAAGTTTTGAAAGAAATTGGGTCATTTATTGAGTTTTTGTGGTGCGTTGTTCTCAGACTTTGTAGGTGGCCCCAGAGACAGGGAATCAAAACCTAGGATCTGGGGGAATTGCTTTCAGGCTATTGGAAGGTCCAGGTTCGGTAACGGATTGGTGAAGGGATGACATCCCCACTAGCTGTGGCCTGATCACAGGGTTAAAACCCTGAGTCTGCATTCAAAATTGTCCGAAGAATGGCTTTACTTTACTCTCTAGCCTTCTTGGTCTTGAGGTAAACATATACATTCTCAGTCAAACTGAGAATGAGCTTTTTTGTGTGTGCAACAGAGTCTCACTCTGCTGTTCAAGCTACAGTGCTATGGCATCAGCCTAGCTCACAGCAACCTCAAACTCCTGGGTTCAAATGATCCTCCTGCCTCAGCCTCCTGAGTTAACTGGGACTACAGGCACCTGCTTCAACACCCTACTGATTTCTCTATTTTCGTAGAGACAGGATCATGCTCTTGCTCAGGCTGGTCTCAAACTCCTAAGCTTAAGCAACCCTCTCACATCAGCCTCCAAAAGTGCTAGGATTACAGGTGTGAGCATGGCTGAAACTGAGCTATTTTCTACCAGATGTGTTCATCCTACATCCCACAGTGTTCTGGTTATGATATTTTCAAATGTTCTTTCTACCCATCTCATCCTTCCCAGCATCCCTTAACCATCACTACACATCTAAATTCCATCTCACCCATCTGTTGAGACCTCCTCTAGGAATCACGCCTTCCACAAAAATCTTGGTACACCCCGCATCACTGGCACCACCCTGGCTGGAGCAGATCTCTCCTCTCCACTCTGGCTGTTGGAGATCTTCTCCTCTATTGCACTACCACTCTCTACTGTGTGTTTGGAGGCTTTGGTTGATTGTTTTTATTTGTGTGTTTTCATACAAGTCTTAACTTTGCTATTAGACCGAGCACAAACACTTTTTTGCTCTTGCGAACCTGCCTCCACCCAGTTTACAAGCTCAAAGTCGTCCTTGCTCGCAGTGATTCCCAATTGCAGGCTCTCCCTCCATGATGGGAAGAGGCTGGAGTGGGGGCATTGAGTATCTGATTCCAGGGTGGGGAGAACCGACATCCATGCCTGACCCCTTGTTACCCAACCCTTCAATCTGTGACACCATAGATAATCTTCCTATGCTTGAGATTCACTAGACTACACTAGAAACAGCATTACGTGCTATTCACCACTGTATCCCTTAGTATCCAGCACAGAGCTGTGAATTTTCTGGGTACAGAACAAATGTTGAATGAATGAATGAATGCATGAATGCATTCATGGGCAACCTTTCTGTTCCCTCATACCTAGCACCTCCTTGATCCCAGGTTTGAAACGCACATCCTTAAGGCACGCCATAAAGCACCTTCATCTTTAATCCTTATCCCCCTCCACAGCCACCCACACCCTCTGACCAGGCATTTATCTCAGGGCACAAAATGCCATTTGCCCGCTGATCAAAGGCTGTGGGAATGGGCGGCAGGCACAGCTGCGCTCAGATCCTGCCCACACCCTTCCTGTTTGCAACAGCCCACCCCAAGGGCTATTATGTTCTCAGCAGGCTCAGCAGCGCCCCTCCTCCATCCCCTCATTCCCGGGTCCTTGCAGACACTCTGTGGGACTGAAGGGGCAGCCCCTGGCCCCTGGAGCCTGCTCTCAGCATTTCATTGTCCCCAGGCAAGGCACAGATAGCTAGCCAGACGCTCCTTTCCCCTTTCCTGGGACTCTGATAAGGCAGTAAAAACAGTTCTCTATTTTCCTGCACAAAAGCTGACTTAGAAGAATGGGGTGGAGCAAAACTGATAACCAGTCCGAATTTGTTGCTTTTTGAAAAGAAATGTGGAGGGTGAGGGGATGAGGGAAGACTAAGAGCTTTGAGTTTCTGCTCTGGGTTGTAAAAGGCAACCTTTTCCCCACCACAATGTCCTTTGGCTAGCCTTAGAGCCTCATTTCATTTCTGTAAAAGACAATGCTTTCCTTGGGTCAGAGGGCACCAGTGACTCCTCCCGAGGTTGGCTTGGCCACCTGGGAGCCTCTCGTGTGACCCACTTACCCTGGTGTCACTTTAGAGGTCAGAATTAAGAGAGACAGGGGAGGACGAGGTTGCCCTCCTACACGGTTAACCTATTATGGTCGGGCTTCTTATCCTCACCTGCCTGGTCAATTTTTTCTCGTGACATGTTTGCGTTAGTGTGAGGAGATTCACACAAACTCCACATGCTCTCAGTTTATTCTGAGTGTCCCTGGTTAGGGACTCTTTAAAGAAATCATCTGGAGTGTACAAGTTATTTCTCAAGAGAAATCCTTCCGAGATGCAAGGGAACATTTCAGAACTATTAAGAAATGAGTATCCATGCGATGGATATGTTACTTAGGTCAATGTAATTATTTCACACTGTATATTGAAGCAGTACCCTGAACCCCATAAATGCATCAATATACAAAGTTATGATTGAATAAATAATAATAATAAAAATCCTTCCAAGATACAGTTGGCGTTTGGTAAATGCAGAGGTTAAAAGAAAATGGTGTGAAGAAATGGAGGATCACCATTTCCATCTGGAACTGAATAAAATGGGATGAAAGAGAGAATACAACTTCAGAAACTGTTCCCTGCTAGAACATTGACCTGAGACTAGTGCTGGCCTCTTGCTGTCACCATCAGCTATAGAAACTGGTGCAATTAAAGGAAACTTCAGCCTTCATCAGAAAAATAAGAGGGTCTCTTGGAGCCAATTTAAGGAAATTAAATGGTCTGGGGTAAGGTCCCAATTTTGGCACTCATTTTTTAAGCAACCAAGTTGATCCTCATGTATAATCAGGGTTGACAATCATTAACCAAGATGGTCTCCAAGGGGTGTCGCCTGGTTCTAAAATTTTATTGTCCAAATTTCTTTATTAATCCCTGTCACTTATCCAAGACTTGATTTGGAGCTCCTTACTAGTCCCTAAGTCTTTCTGGAATTGATGGAGAAAGAAATCCATGGTTGCTTCCTTTCTCACTCCTGGAACATAAGAGCAGGTGGTTGAGTGTCTGCTCAGTCACCCCACCACCCAGTTTACAACCCACATAAAGGTTCTCGGAGAATTAAAGCAGCACCATATTCACAAGCTTAACTTACCCAAGAAAATACATTAAACTCAATTGAAATAGTAGCAGTGAGACAAGGACACAGACATAGAGAAATCTTACTAGATTAAAACTTTAGACTGGTCCATTTTTTGTCACGAACAAGGCAGCATTGAACAGGTGCCCTCCAAGCACAGATTGGAATGTGCCTCCTCTACTTTTCTGGACAAACAGAAAAGCTGGGTTTTTCTAGCTAGATCCTCGTCTTTACAAATCTCACTCTCTAGATTTTTGCTTGCAAAACTACAGTGTTTAAGTGCTGATCTCTCCTTTGCCCCTTCTTCCTTCTGGCCTCGAGCTTCCAGAGTTTCTAAGATCCATATTTCTTTTTTCACACTGAAATTGTTCATTTTTCCTTTTGAGAGTCTCTTCCATCACAGAGAAGTCTTGGGAAGGGCTCTTTGTGACAGTAGCCTACAGGCATCACCAATTCTCAAGTGGTTTTAAAATCAAGTATGCAGCTGAGTAAATAGAAGAGGAATAAACAGCACAAAATTAAGTAAAATGCCAAACATCTCATACAAATGGAATACTTAGGCAACACAAGCAAAAGATAAATATAATTATGTCAACTTAGATCTTTAGAATAAAATCTCAGGATTGTAAAGGAGTCTCTGAGTCTTATAGGACAAACTCCCGAAGGATGCTCTCTTCAGCCAGCCAGCATCTGCCTATACACCCAGTGAGGAAGTTCACTCTCTCCTAAGGCGTTCTATTCCGGTTTGATCTATTTTAATTAAATTCCAATTGAAGTCAAATATCAAATTAGAAGCACTGCGGATAATCATGAAGTCCCAAAGAAAACATTAGCTCCTAGCATGAAATAGAAAAAAGCATACATGAGAAGGAAGGTCATAGAATGGGGCACAGTGATCTGAGACATTTATGAATCTCCCTTAGAATCACTTCAGTCACTTTGGAAACCGCATGTTCACAGGGACTTTCTATGTCCTCTCCTAGGGAGGACTAAGAGGCTATATCCCCATTCTGCTGTTAGGTAAAGAAAGAATTGATACAAATCTCTTCCTAAAGTGAATTTTTAAATAAGATTTAAAAGATTTGCATTTTTTTAAGTTCTAATTATTTGGCAAAAAGTGCCCCGTCATGGGGTGGCGCCTGTGGCTCAAAGGAGTAGGGCACCAGTCCCATATGCTGGCAGAGGTGGTAGGTTCAAACCCAGCCCCGGCCAAAAAATGCAAAAAAAAAAAGTGCCACATCATGTGTTTAAGTTACTGGTTTAACGATTTTGAATCTATAGGAAGAATCGTAATCATCTCTGGTCTTCCTCCCAATTCTGGCTTTGTAGGAAAACTAATGTAAAAACAATTGAGATCAGAGAGTATCATTTTAGATCTGGTCTTTAAAGACTGAGTTTTAACCCAAGCTACTTCAAATAAATAATGTAGATAAAGAAAGTGAAGTTCTTAGGGATAAAGTATAAGCAATTTGCTCCCTGGAATTAGTTTCAAATCTTAATCTATGGGTTTCACTCCTTCAATCTGAAACTATTGTTTCTTAGCTGCTTGTGTTAATCAAGGTAGTGAAATCTCACGCATATCTTGAGTTTTCAGTATAAATAGAGACAAGTTTATTGTCAAGTGCCATGGGTCCACATGGTGCTCAAAAATGATTATCTTTTTCCAGGACTATATTTTCCAAGATGGGAAAGAAAAGGATAATAATAGCAGGTACTTATTAAATATTCGCTGTGAGCCTGGGACTACGCTGAGAGTCCTACATAGACACGGTGGTTCCTGTGCAACTTAAAATAGATGGCTATTTTATTTTTGATCTATTTGAATTAAGTTTTATGACCACCCTGTATTATCTCCTTTAAAAGAATAGTGATGATTCACTCTCTCTGACGCCACTTCAGGATACTAGAAAATTGCATCATCCGCCCAGCTTTCCAGAGGCATTACATGTATGTGGCACTTTAAACTTCTCAGAGCACTTTTCATATCTATAATCTCCTTAAAAACCCTGCAAATAGGGCAGACATGGTAAACCTGAGGAGATGCTGGGTAGAATCACCCAAGGACAACCAAATATGGAAGAGCAGAGCTAAAAATATAAGCTAAGTACCATGGGGTCTTCTGTCCTTATTTATAAAATTCAGACAATATATAGGCTGTTTTCAAGTTTCCTTCTCATTTCAAAAGCTCCACCCTATAAATCCTGTCCCAGATTAAGAGATAATCTGCTATCTTAACTTCTAGAATGTTTAAAAAATAGTTACCATCAATTTTAGGCTCCTCTCCTCTTCAAGGATCTAGACAAGTGTTAGAACTTTAGAAATCCACTGTAATTCCACCAAACTAGGCATTTTTGTAGGTGCTCTGGGAATTGGAGAGAGAGATGAGCTAAAGTCCCTAAGATTCCTAAATCTCTTTTGGAAGGAGGAAGGAAAGAGAATTTCACCTGGTGGAAATAGAGAAGTCATTGGTAAGCCCAGTTAGTGAGGTTTTACATTAACTGGTTTTCAGCATGATGTATGAGAGTAACTTGTTGCAGGGCTGAATTCTGTAAGTTTGGGGAACTACAGCAGAGAGGCGTGTCCTACCACAGAAGATTTGTCTGTTCCACATTATTCTTAGTGCTTGTCCAGTGCTTAGCCCAGAGACTGGAGTCAATGATTTGTGGGTTTTTTTTTTAGAAATAATTTATTAAGTAAATAAGAAATTATTTTTAAGTATCAATAGTGCTATAAATGCATTTATTACCCTTTCAACAAATATTTATTGATTGTTGCTCTAGCCAGACATAATACCTGTTCACATGGAGTTTGTAGTTTACTGAGGGGAGTAGATTAAACAACTAATCATGAAATTAATTTGTGACTCCAGTAGGAGTTGTCCCCTCCACCCTAGGATCATTTCTTTCTGACATCTGCTTTCAGGCCATCTAGTTGACCACTGCTTTTTGAGCAAAGGGTTCCTTCCTACTCTACCACGGGCCACAGACCACAGTGTACCAGTTGCTCCTTATGAGGACCCCTGTACCTCTGCTTCTTCCATGAGGCCCTGTGGGGAGGATGAAGGGGTAATCACCTCTGTTGGGTGCCCCATCTCCTACTTTCTTCATAACCTTACCATATAAATCTGTATGCATATGGAGAGATCACTGAACGGTGGAGCAAAATTAAGAGGAGTCACAAAAAAATTAAGGAAGAAATGTCCAACTATATGCTGTCTATAAGATTTCCATAGCTCAGAGGGAGATTTCCCCCAAAGTGATACCCTCTGTAAGGGAGTGACCCTGTTCTGAACCACATCCTCCAGGGCCAGGCTAGTCCTTCTTTCACCTGAGAGCGCCATCTTTAAGTCTCCATCTACCTTTGGGAAAAGATGCTTTTATTATTATCATGATATTCAGAATATAGTAATAGTTTGTCTGTCTGTCTGTCTCTCTCTCTCTCTCTCTCTCTCTCTCTCACGCACACACACGTGCACACACACAGTGTATATAAACCCGTGCTGTCTTTTTTGGTGGCGACTTAGTGGGAGAGGGCAGTAGACCTCACAGGGTAGCCCTGGCCATGCCTCCTGCCCCAGGCCACCTGTGGAGCTGCCTCTGTCTGAGTCTCTCTTGGGGGTGGGGGGAGGCGTGGGATGTATCTTCCAAGACTGACTCCACAGAGAAGTATGAGAGATGGCAGGCATCTCCAGACAGTGGTTCTGCTCCTAACAGGCTACCCCCAAATAGTTAGGAAGTGGATAGAAAGCTTCCTATTTCCCTACCAGAATTCTCCCTGTCCCCATGTTTCCCTATTCTGGAAGAAAAAGCGAGAGAGTGCTGCAAGCGGCCAGTAAGAGTGGCCAGAGAAGGGCTGGGATCAGAAGCCAAGGACAGGAGGTTTGTAGTTGGGAGCAGGAATCCTGGCAGAAAGTAGGGATCCAGGCAGAAAGTTCAAGTACCTTAATGTCAGCGCAGTGCCTTTACTGAGCACCTGCTGAGCGCAGGCCCTGTGCCAAGGCTGTAAATCTCAGCAATGGACAAGCAACAAGTAATAACAGAGCCCGCGGGGTCTGTCATAAAGACGTCTCCCAGGCACCGTGGGAACGCAGCGGCAGGGCGACTGGGGAAGGGATCCGGGCAGAGAGGCTGGCTCCTGCACCAGGAGATAGGAGGGGTGGGGGGTGGGGGCACATGTGGGACCTGCGGGGTGGAGTCGGAGATTGAAATTTAAGTTTTCCGGGAGAACTACTGGTAGGTAATTCCAGATGAGCCGGACTCCAGGGCGGGAGTTATGCACCGAGCAGGGTGTGTACCCGCTTTGCTGTCAGAGCCGGCGCAGGGGAGCCACGCGGCTTGCTGCAGACACCCACGTGGGGACAGGGGCACCCCTTCCCTGAGGCTCTCAGGGGCACCCCTTCCCTGAGGCTCTCAATGCAGGAGCTTAGTATGTTTTTTTGGTTTCCCTCTTGGCCTCCCTGCTGCTTCAGACTTCAGGAGCCCTGAAGATCTGGACACAGAGGTGCCACCGGCGCCAAGGTCCCTGGCTCTGCTTCTCTGGCGGAGGCCCCTGCCGCGACCACATTCTCCCCTGGGCCCTGGCGCTGCGTCCTCCAGGCTTCACCTTTGTTTTCCTAGCCTGTTCCTCCCGGGGTTGTTTGTGTAAGAAACCCTCTCTCCTGCTTCCTGTGTCTCTGTCGCTTCCTCCCGTTGCCATTCTACGCTGGGGTACTGACGGCCATTGTTTTTCTTTCTAACCACAATTCCAGTCCCTGGGAATGGCAGGGAGGTGCGGGCCGGTTGGGAACGGCTCTCAAGCCCCAGAATATCACAGTTGGGTAGTGGGAGCGGTTTGCTTGTCAGCTGGGGAAGGAAGAAACTCAATATCAGGAGACAGCTTCTTGCCAATTCATCCTCAGACAGTACACGAAGACATGTTCCCAGAGGCGGAGACGGGAGCCGTCTGAGAGTGCGGATAACCATCTTCGCCAGAGGAAGCTGCGACCGACCGTCTCACTTGCTTTCTGACTTTTTGACATATCCTTTCAGACTGACTGAAAAATAAACTGAGCCTTATTTATAGGGGAGCTATACAGAAATGCGAAACTAGGTGCTGGGCACTTGGATCCCTCTTTAGAAATGGATTTCCTCGTAGTTCTCTTCATTGCCCCAAATTTAGCACTTTTGATCAGACCCACTGTTCCCCTGCTCGCATTGAAGTGTAAGATAAACTACTTTAAGTTTTCCAGGCAGCGTTTAAATCAGATAGGTTCTCCCTGGAGCTGGAATCCTGGCTCGTTCTCTTGAGCACCAGGAGAAGAAACTGGAAAAGTAGCTGGCTTGGGGAAAGCAGAATAAGGTGCATTTTTATTTAACATCAAAAAGCCACGGAGTGCTTTACATAGGTATCCAAAACAAATAGAAGGAAGGACTAAACCAATGACACAAGAGCTTCGTTTGTAACCCCAGGGGGTTGGGGGTTGTTTTGTTTTTTAGTACAACTCCAGCAAAGTGAGCAAGATTTAAAGAGAAGGCAACTTGGACTTGGTTTCCCTAAGCTATGTATTGAAGGACATGATGCTGTTGACTGTAGCTACCAGAAGATGATGGTTTCATTTTGGTAACATTTGTTCCATAAAGTTTACATGGTTTTTTGCCAGCTCTTTTCATCACACTTTTCCCACCAGTTATGACACGAAGGGTCACTCATCAAAGAGGTTTTGTTTATTTAAAGTTTTTAAGGGCAATGTGGTTACCAGGATCATGTCAGCTTCCAGGTTTCTGTTAGAGTGGTAGAGAATATAAAGCACACATATAAAAGAAACATATAAAATTCCTTTATTTCAAATAAAGTTGTGGTTTTCATTAACGGAGTCAAGCCTCCCTGCCCTGTGCCACCCCCGCACTACAAAGCTGCTGATCTTGGTATACTATTTAAATATCAATCCGTCACATTTTAGGAACACACTTGAATTTGCAAGATCCTTTTCAGGCCCTCCTCCTTCCCTTCTCCTGAAAAGCAATCAGATGCATAAAAACCATTTAAGAGAAGATGTTCTATTAAATATAGGAGGATTCTTTTAAAAAAAAATGGAGACTTCTTTTTCAAAATAGAGTATTTTTGAAAGAGTCTTTTATGGCTGAAATTAAATTGCTGCTCTTTCTTGAGTTATAAATGAACTCCAGAACATAATGAAATATTTAAAGATGAAATGAAATGATTTCTGAATTCTACTTCAAATTGCAGGGAGGTGAGTGGGTGAAGGTTTAAGTCAAAGAAGACTGACATTCATAATAGCTGGAGCTGACAGGTGCCAGAGTACTAATTAGAGCATTCTGGCTACTGAAAGGTTCTGGACCCAAGGATAAAATCATTCCAAGACATGAGACAAAGGAAAACAGAGATCCAATTCGTGCAATTAAAGTGGCTTTTATTCCACCTGGAGTGCAGGTGGGGTGAGATTCCTGACTAGGGAGAAATCCACACGTGGGCTATGGTGAGCAGGGATTTAAGGGTTAGGACTGCCAGGATTGGGCTGTTCATAGTTTTACCTGGGCAGGTAGGTGGGACAAGGTTAGGGGGGCCTGGATTGGTCCGTTCACTATTTCCTGGGAAGGACAAGCTTTCCAGGAAACAGATCCTTCCTGGATGGGTCAGTAACCTGATTCTATCAGCTACTTTTGCATATTTTGATTATTCAATAATAATAATTTACAAAATAAAGTGGAAGGTCAAAATAAATGTGCTTTCCTTTATAGAGAATTATCTATTATTATTTCTTCATTTAGTTCTTTTAATCAAATAACACTTTACTAACATGCTATTCTGATGCTGCTTCTCACAGAGATCAGAAGTACTGAAACTGTTAAAAATACAACAGGGATATCTGAGCAGGGATATCACTTTTCAGCTGTTCACTGAAAGAAATGCACATCACGAAACTACATGCAAATGACTTGACATTATTAGGGGAGTTAATAGCCCAGTCTAAACCATTTCCAGTTCAGATCTCAACTTGCTCCTTCTTAGGCTTAGGGTGGCCTCTCCCTTTAAAGGTATTGCTTAGAAATCCGTGGTGACAATATTTGACAAATCACTTATTTCTATCTATTTACATAGTTCTAGGTAGAAGACTTATAGAGAAAATCTGAGAAATAACAATATTGGCGAATAAGTCTGAGAAATGTGTTCTTCTACCTCTGGTTCTATAATAAATAAGGATCATGCAAGCTTAGCTGAGAGTGTTCTAGAATTTGCTTCATCAAGAGGAAGCTCTTTTGTGGAAGAATGTAGCTCAGCAAGTGAAAGAGGAAAGGCCATTTTACTTCCAGGGACCACCATCCTTGATCCCTGCAAATCTGATTTTCTACTTCTCAGTCTCCTGTCAATGTTCCTTCTCACTGCTGAAGATTAAGTCTTGTGCAGGAAGATTTTCCCATCACAGGTTGGTCAATCAGTTACCACAACATCTCCTTCCTAGGATATTTCGTTTTCCTCAATTACATTTACCCAATTAAATAGGTATACACATATGCAAATCTTAAGTAATAAATCCTTGGGATGATTTTCTCATTTTCCAAGTGTCCTGTGATGAGATCCTTGAATTTTTCATTGCCAGCTAACAGACTGCATAGTGAAGTCAGTTAGGATCATCCTGCCCCACAGGCAGTGAACCAATTTTATTAGGTGGTCCAGATGAGGAGCAGATAAGATGGCTAGATTCTTTTTTTTTTTTTTTCTGTAACTAAACATTCATGGTATTTAGAGTTTACCCTTGCAGAGGAGATTCGAGACCAGCCTTTGGCACTACATGGGGAAGTACCTCCCTTTGGTGTGCAGAGTATTTATATTTCAGGCCATTAGGGAGACAGGCTGTCCACTAAACTGAGCTGAAATAGAAAAGAATCCTGCTTCTGCGTGGTTAAATAAAGACCACAAGTTATGACAGTGAGCCTCAAAGGATTTAACGGGCCTCCCCCCAGACACTTCTCTGGAATCTTAATCCCAGTCTGCACCTTTTGGTCAGGCCAAGCCCCAGACCACAGACGATTTATCGAAGGAGCTGGAATTTGCACTGTGCCCGGAGCATCCATCTCACTGGCCGCTTGCAGGCTGGATTACGGGACTAACACTTCAACACTTCCAAGTGGAGGTCTGGATGTGACGCATGGTCTCTTCTCTGTCACAGGCGAGGTGCCACAAGTCAAGTGGGAGGTCAAGCAGGACACACCAGGGGACTCCCGCCTCTGGCTCTTTCTAGCTCCAGCTCTTGTGTTAACAGAAACATCCTTCCTCACGCCACAGCACCAGGGCAAATTTTTCTTTTGAATGTAGGCATGAGTTTCTGAGTTTTCCTTCCCTCTGCACAGCCTTTCCTTTTCAGGGTGGTCCTGTCCTGCTGTCGCACCAACTTCCCATTCCTCCCCGGGATGCAGCTCCTACCTGTCCCACAAATCCCCCAGATGGCTTCTAATCTTCCAGTCTGTCCAGATTTTGTTATCAGCCTCCAGGCTTGCTGTCTCCAGGGTATGCTTTTAGGGACAGCAATAGCCCCTATTTCCGAGTTAAACTTGACAATTACTAAGATTAATTAGTACTTTCCAGTTCCAATCTAATTTCCCATCCCACATGTTGCAACCCCTAATTCATTGCCAGCTTTAGCTAAAAATAGTACAATAGGAGCCATAAACCCTCAGTGACCCCTCTCCTCTCTCACCGCCCATTCCCCATATCCTCTGCCAACTCCCGGAGGGAGGTCCCTCCTAAAGCACCCACCTCATTCTCCCAACTTGGCCTAATTTCTACTTCAGAACATCTTCCCTTTTTCCAGATTAGCAGGAGTATCAAAATTTACTGTCCTCAAAGGGCAGCTTCCAGTTCCATCCCACAGTTAACTGTCCTGTGGAGAACAGGTGTCAAATATGCAATAACATGAAGGTGGTACCAGGTAAGTAGGGCTGAATGTGAGAAGCTATTTTAACAGTGATGTTAACAAAAGAAATAGTTTCGTTAAATTTATTTTTTTATTAAATCATAACTGTATACATTTATGGGGTACAATGTGATGATTTTATACATAGTGTGGAATGCTTAAATCAAACTGATTAACATAACCATCACCTCATGTACTTTTTTTGTCGTAAGACATTTATAATATACTCTGAGACTTTATAATGTACCTTAGGTGAGAAATGTTTTTAATACACAAATTTTCAAGCATCCAGGGACATGAACGGCCCAAGAGCAAATTGTTTAGGGGTAAAGAGTCCTTTCCTGTCACTCTTTTTTAAATCTAACACAGCCAGGCATTGCCCTACACAGGGGAAGCTGACTGGCTTCATGTCAACCTCTCCTAAGAGAGATGTCCACCCTCGCTTCAGTCGGAACTCTCACTGGTCCGTGTCTAGCCACTGCCTGTCTTTGCTGCTGCTCTCTCAGGCCATAGGATGGATGGAAAGAACCTGGGCTTCAGAATCAGACAGACTTGGTTTTCAGGCACCAGTCCACCACCTACCAGCCTGATGATCTTGGCAAGTTATTAACTTTCTGAGGCTTCAGTGTCCTCATCTGTAAAATAGAAATGGATCACCTATTCCCAGGTTACTGAGCAGGTTGAATGAGACTACACGTGTGACTGCATACACCAATTGCCTTAAAGCTGGCTACCAGTAATTCTCAGAATCATGGTTTTTGTACTTTTTCTAATTTTTTTCTTCCTCCCTCCCTCCCTCCCTTCTTTCCTTTTTCTGGTCCCTCCTCTGAAGGAAAGAGTCATAGTTTTTGAACATTATGATTTGGGGGGTGAGGGGGAAAAGAGATCAAAATTCATCAAAGATGAATATAGCCAGAAAGGGGGAGGAGCTCTCTGGGGAAAGTAAACTCAAATGTGTTCATTTTTTCAACAGAAGTCTATAGGGGAAGACCAGGTTTTAAAGGAACAGAGACATTTATACTCTGCTCTTAATAGTTTTGAAATGTACCATTGCATTGTGGACAATAGGTGAGGTCCCACCGGGTACCCTCCCTCCTCTTTTATACTTTATAAGAGCATAAATGTCTTATCCCAACAAATAAGTATGTGAAATGATGGTTATGTTAATCAGTTTGATGTAAGCATTCCACATTGTATGTCAAATCAGCACATTGTACCCCACAAATGTACACAGTTATGAGTTAATAAAAAGAATAAAGGAACAGAGAAACAAGTCAGCCAGGTCCCCTCAGTCCTAGAGGGTGCATTCAAATGTGATGATTCTGGCAGGGGCTGTGTGCATTGCCCTGTCTCACTTGGCACCACGTGTGACGATAGCATACTCTGGAAGGACACTGGACTGGGGTTCAGGAGAAGTAAACAACCCAAAGGTGACTGGCTTCTACGAGACCAGTCTGCAATACCAATTTCACTACACCTGAGTGGTAGCAGATGTCCCTGGGTTTGCATCTCGATTCTGTTGTTGGACCTATGTGACCTCAGGCACCTCCAGCATCTCCCAGAGCCTTCAAAACCTCAACTCTGAAATGGGAGTGATAAGTGGTATCCACATTTTTATTATTATTTTTAACTTTCAAACCAACTCACTTGCCACAGATTTATATCAGTGACTCAAGCTGAAAATTAAAAAAAAAAAAAAGCTGGCATCTTTTTTCCCAGTTTAAGAAGCAAGAAAGTTTAAAACTTTTATGTGAAAACTGGCTTAAAGAGGAATTGGTTAAGTCAAATTTCGAGATACTGCCTTGGTAAGGAAAGAACAAAGACTAGTGTAAATATACATATTATACTGATATGCTTAAAAAATCAGTAAACGTCACCTTTTTCTATGATGTAATTAGGTGACTATTTTTTTTATATAGAAATAGGACATTTTGTGCAGGTCGAGCCTTCATGGGGGTGCTCTTCATCTTAGAGTCCTTTAGAACTATCAAGATAGAGGAAAATTTTAGGTTTGTTACTGAGGGAAACCTCTTCACAGCAAGCCTTATCATTTTACTATGAATATTCTCCAAGTAAACGTTGGAAAAATCAATGTTCGTGCTATTTAAAAGCTAGACTGGCTTTTATATTAAAATTTTAGCATGGAGGTAAACCCTTCCCTCACCAGGATGAGTAATATCCAGTCACTCGATGCTTTTACTTCCCACATCTTTTTTATTTATTTTTAACTTCCCCTGATAGAAACAGTAGGTCATTTAGAAGAAGCCAAAAAATTAAATTTCAAATGATCTCAATCTCTTCCTGGTTTTTCTAGTACATCAATCAATAGGTGGGCTGTTACGTTCTTGCCCTGCAGTGTTGAGTAAAGCACTTGTTACGGAAATATGAGAAGTTAAATCACAAGAAATTTGGTCCCTGTTTGCTGTCATCATCATCAAACGCTATTTGCAAGGTTTATTCCTAAAGAAGACCCACTGGAGGAAGGATCAGATCTTACAAATTGTTATGAATAGCTTATTTTTCTGTGGATGCTAAAAAACACCACAGACTGGGTGGCTCAAATAGAAATTTATTTTCTCAAAGCTCTGGAGGCTGGAAATCTAAGACCGAGGCATCAGCAGAGTTGATTTCATTCCGAGTCCTCTCTCCTTGGTTTGTAGGTAGCGTTCTTCTCCCCGTGTCTTCACTTGGTCCTCTGTCTATGCCTGAGTGCGTCTCAATCTCATTAGTTATATTGGATTCAGATTCACACTTGCAACATCATTTTCCCTTAATTACATCTTTAAAGGTCCCGTTTTCAAATACAAGCACATTGAGGTAACAGGTTTAGGACTCAAACATACAAATTGGGGAGCAGAGGTTATAATTTTGTCCCTAACAAACAGAATCTGGGAAATCATAGTATAATGGTTTGAATGTTTTTGTCTCCTTCCAAACTCATATGTTGGAAATTTTATCACCAATTCAATAACCTTGGGAGGTAGGGCCTAATGGAAGGTGCTTGGGTGATGAAGGCAGTGCCCTCTTGGTTTAACACCACTATGAAAAGAGGCCTCTAGAAAGTGGGTTCTCTGTCTTCCACTCTTCTATACCATGTGAAGACCGAGTTCCCCTTTGCCCTTCTGCCTTCTGCCATGTGATGGCACAGAAGGAAGGCCCTCTCTTGATAACAGCACCTTGATCTTGGACTTTCTGTCCTCCAGAAGTGTAAGCCAATAAATTTATCTTAGTATCAGGTATTCTGTGATAGCAGCAGCACAAAGTGTAATAAAATACATGGGTAGAAATAGGCAGGACCAAGGAACACAAAATATAAAGGTGGATGGAATTAAATGGATGGAATTAAATGTACTGACAGGGGTATACTCATCAAAGCGTAACATGGTGGTTCAAAGCAACCTCAAACTCCTGGGTTTAAGCAATCTTGCTGCCTCAGCCTCTTGAGTAGCTGGGACTATGGATGCCCACCACAACACTTGGCTAATTTCCCCCCCTATTTTTAGTAGAAATGAGGTCTTTCTCTTATTCTAGCTAGTCTTGAACTCCTGAGCTTAAGTGATCCTCCTGCCTTGGCCTCCCAATGTTCAGGGATTAACAGTCATGTGAGTCATTGCACTTGGCAAGCATCAAAGATTTTTAATTGGCTCAGATGTTTCTAAGAACCACCAAGGCTGAGAACCAGTTCAAAACAGCTAATTAATGGAACCAGTAAATGAAATTGAAATATCACAACTGCCAAAGCCCAAAAGCGTCAAAGAGGGTGCAATGTTGGAGTGGATCTATTATGTGCAACCAACCCAATGAATGATGATCAGAGCATCAGACCTGTGGGAACTGATCACAACATCTTTAAGAATGGAGAAGATAAGCAGATTACCAGGGTATTAGTGGATCTGAAAACAATATACATCCCACTAACAGGAATCAAACTGATTTACCTGGAGAAACTAAACATACAGATGCCATCTCCTACCACTAACCCCTTCAAATGTATGCAGAGTCTGCAAAAGAAAAGGAGGGGACATTTGTAGAGAAAGTCTCCAAGTGAAGACACTACATGCACAGCCTCTCCTACCTCTCTTAGTTTGATACCAAATGGATTAAGTCATTTGTATTTGGATACCCTACAGGTCTAAGAGTTCATGGCCTTATAACAATCGTAATATTGTGTCAGTCAAAACCCTTCGGTAATTCTTCCCTGACCTCCAGGAAATAACCAAAATCTTTACCCTGGCATTCAATTCCTGGGCAATACGGCCTAATGATACCCTTTTCATATCATCTTCTCAGCCTTGTTATCTATGGTACATGTAGAAAATGATGTTTACCTGGTGCTATGGGATGAAAGGTCACAGCTGGTCACAGCTGGAGGTGGCTGCTCCAGAGCCACTTCCAGACCCCACCTTTTTCAGGTCATCCCAAAGGCAGAGGGATCAATATCTCACACACCTACTCCTATCTGGGCCACACTTTTATGCTTCACTGGGGTAAGTTCTTCTAGTTGTGAAGCTCTGTGGGCCCACAGGAGTTGACCCCTATACTCAAGGCCTATGTATTCCTATGACTCAATATCACCTCAAAGTCTTTGCTTTCTCCTTTCCTGAACCCTCACCTCTCTCCTCTCAGTCTACCCAAGCCCAACACATGCTATGATAAGCAGTGGGAGCCCCAAGTCCTCCAAAGTTCTCCTCCAGTGAACACAGCCCTCACTGGGTTCCCCAGTATTTGTTCTCTGGAGCACTCACTTGACACTGAATGGTGATCTACCTTGAACCATGTTATATTGCACAGGAGTGCACATGTCATGAAGTCATGACTCCAGGGACTCAACAGCTCTGAGGAGGCACTGCCAGCACAGCTGTGTCTTTGCATCTTGGTAGTGAAAGAACTGACCACCAGAGTGAGAATAAGCTAGAGCAGGAGAGGAGAACAGTGGATAACTAGGAGTGGTCAAGGAAACTCTTCTGCAAACTACCTGTGAAACCCTCCTGGAGACTCCTGCACCATCTGCAGGAGTCCTGTGCTTCCACAGAGAAGCGCTGCCAGATGGTCACACTTTCCAGCACGGACTGAGATGACTTGGGAAACATGCTTTAGTGAGGAGACTGAGCTTCTAAAAATCCCGAAGCATGCCTCTTGTACCTTTGGGAGTGTGTATTCAGTGAATATCCAAAAACTGAATAGATGCTGCTTCAGATCAATTACCATCAACCTGGGAGAGAGCTTCATTGACTAATGTTTGTAGCAGAAGAAACAAAAGCTGTGATTATCACAAGCAAAAGAAAGGAGTTCGTGAAAAAGTGCTGG
The DNA here is from genome assembly GCF_000181295.1 of Otolemur garnettii. Lineage (NCBI taxonomy): Eukaryota > Metazoa > Chordata > Mammalia > Primates > Galagidae > Otolemur > Otolemur garnettii. The sequence continues at coordinate 20,432,926 of NW_003852397.1, forward strand.
GCAGTCACACATGTGGAAGAAAGCTGAACGTCAAACCTCAGGAGGGCAGAAACCAGGATAGCTAAGGCCCCACACACAGGGGCTAGTGGGCTTCCTTGCACACGACTGCCACTCACACATCCATGCAAGATCCCAATTCCCAGGAGGCAGAGTCTGTATCTTGTGTCCCCTGCTGGGGTGGGGGCAAGGCTACAACAAAGTCCTATGGACTGAGGAAAGGACATTTCACCAAGGAGGACATGAACAGAAAATAATAATAATTATAATAGTTGCCCAATAAGTTTTCTATTTGATAAATTGATTCTGAGATTTGCCACTAATCTTTCAGTTCACTTTATAGTTTACAAAACTTTCAACTTTATTTTAAAACTTATGAGTTAGGTTTTGTTTATGTCTTCTTTGCAGAGATGAAGAAACTGGATTTCAGGAAAAATGTCACTCATATAAGAAATGACATCTAGATCTTTTGAGTACAAACTCTAAGCTCTTTCCAATATATGACACTATTCCCTTTAAAATTAAATAAAAGAATTTTTAAAAGCTACATTTTGGACTCAGGTCTGTATCAATTTAGACTCAGTGTGTATAATATTTTTCTAAAATACAAAAGCTCTGTAATAATACAAGAAAGAATAAGTACTGGACACTACTTCTCGATCCATCATTTGCTAGATTTTACTTACTCACATGAAATTCAGTCTGTGTATTTAAGCACATGGATGTGTCCCAGATGCTTGGGTATCAAAAATATATGAGATCTAGACTCTGTGTTCACATAATTCAAAGTAAATAATCTAAATAAATAGAAGCAGACATCTAAATAAATAAGGGCAGTAGAGATGCTTTGGGAATATTGCACTTTAATTGTCTATTTATTTATATTCCCTTGACCCAAGCCTCTTGAGGTCAGGGATCCTATCTTTTTTATATTCTCATCACTAAGCACAGTGTTTGGGACAGAGTAGATTCTCAATAAATATTTATAGAGAAAGATAAACTAATAAGTTTTAATGAAATATCAAAAAGTACAATGGAGACTCACTTCAAAGAGACATTAATTTTGATTTCATGCATTAAGAAAAGCTACATTTTGACAAAGGGTAGAATGAGTTTTTAAAGAATCCATGAAAACTACTTGTCTGTATACCAGGGTTTTATTGTGTAAGGGTGCATTCTGTGTCATGCTCATGACCAAAAAGACCTCAGCACAATCAGGACTTATGTTGTTCCATATACAGTACTTCTGTATAGATCTGTCAGAACAGATATTCCTGCCCCAACAAACAGATGCTTCAAAAAAGTAGACCTAACTTAACTCCTCTAAGACCTGATTCAAATTTTCCTGCAGCGGCTCCATTTAAATCGGGTCCCACTCTGAACATATTCACAATTTCAGTTTTCTCAAGATGTTAATTCGTACCATGTAAATTTTCTATCTAGCCATAGTTTTTTTGGTTTTTTTAATTGTCAGAGATTCATTGAGGGTATAAGAAACCAGGTTACACTGATTGCATTTGTTAGGTAAAGTCCCTCTTATAATTGTGTCTTGCCCCCAAAAGATGTGTCACACACCTAGACCCCCAACCCCCTCCCTCCTTCCCTCTCTCTGCTCTTCCCTTCTCCGACTCTCCTCCGTCCTTCTCTCTCTCTCTGCTCTCCCCTTCCCCCATCCCCCACCATGTACTAAGTCATTAATTGTCCTCATATGAGAATTGAGTACGTAAGATTCATGCTCCTCCATTCTTGTGATGCTTTACTAAGAATAATGTGTTCTACTTCCATCTAGGTTAATACAAAGGATACAAAGTATCCATCTTTTTTAATGGCTGAGTAGTATTCCATGGTATACACATACCATAGATTGTTAATCTAGTCCTGGGTTGGTGGGCTTTTAGGCTGTTTCCACATTTTGGCAATTGTAAATTGAGCTGCAATAAATAATCTAGTGCAAGTGTCCTCATGATAAAAGGATTTTTTTCCTTCTGGGTAGATGGCCCATAATGGGAGGTCTAGCTTGAGTTCTTTGAGGGTCCCCCATACTTCCTTCCAAAAAGGCTGTATTAGTTTGCAGTCCCACCAGCAGTGTAAAAGTGTTCCTTTCTCTCGACATCCATGCCAGCATCTGAAGTTTTGAGATTTTGTGATGTGGGCCATTCTCACTGGGGTTAGATGCTATCTCAGGGTGGTTTTGATTTGCATTTCTCTAATAATTAGGGACAATTAGGATTTTTTCATATGCTTGCTAGCCATTTGTCTGTCTTCTTTAGAGAAGGTTCTATTCATCTCTCTTGCCCATTGATATATGGGATTGTTAGCTTTTTTCATGTGGATTAATCTAGCTGCTGTTTTATCATTTTTCTGGTCACATAATTCATATTCGTTCCTTAATTTATTCAACAATTTACTAAGCACAAAGCCATCTACTAGGCTCTGTCATCCCAGGACCTACATCCCTCTAACTCAAATGTTAAGAGCCTTCACCACTTTTCTCTAGGCTCATTCTTTCTCCACCAGAAATAGCACGTTGCTCCTCAGACAGTCAGCAAAATGCTTACCTTCTGACAAACCGAGTGGAAAGCACTTCCTCTCCCAGAGGAATTTAATTACAAGGACAACTGTTGTCTCAGAGTCTAACATAGAACCCAGATGATTTAGCCACCCAAATGCCATTACAGAATGTGTCAAAGGGGAAAAGCCAAAAGAAGGTACAGGAATAATGGAGAGTCACATGAGCTGCTCTGATGTCAGATGTGGAGTCACCAATAGGCAAAGGGGACTCTTGAAATACTTGGATCTGCAAATCATGAGAGTCCTGCTTACAGGATCTAAATCAAGTTGCTGTTTTGGACACACTTTGAAGGAAATCATTTTTGGCAGCTGATTTAAATATTTGTCTTCAATTCAAAGTTCATATTTGATCCTAGGCCATGTTGAAATGTGTATCCCCAATTGCCAAAAAAAAAAGCTATTAAAATGCCCAGAATGATGATGCAGTAGTAGTCTTCAGAAGCAAGTCCAGAGGCTCATCTCCAAGCAAAGCCCTGTGGCCACTTTGCAAGCCCTTTAAATTAGTGACCTCAACTCAAAACATATGCAGCTCAGAGTCTGAAAAGGAGCCTCTGACTTCCTGGAGAGATGCCAGACTTCTATTGGTGGCAGTGGGAAGCTCCACCATGGGAAAGGCTAAGGGGGAAGTCACAGGGGCCAGCCTGCGTGTGAAACACACTGGTGGTCCTCTCTTCTCTCTGCCCCACATGTTAATGGTGGAAATTGTCCCTTTGGTTGGCATGAGCTGGTATTTATGTTGCCTAAAGAAACTTGGAAACTGCTTTATTCTCATAACTCAGACCTTCTTTCTCATGTGGGGGTCTGTTTGGGGCCAAGTAAGATCCACTAATTAAGTAATATTCATAAAGATGTAATTCCTTAAGTGAATAGAACTTGCAGCCTCAAGATTGTAAGTCCTCGATTGTACATAAAGGCAGGAGACTGAAGTGTTCTGGTTAATTGAGTCTTTCACTTACACGAGGGTTATAGATGCCCCATACATAAACTACCAATTTTAAAAATATTAGGAGACAATATGCTCACCTAGTATTAAAACCACACTGAGCCAAACCACTCCTGATTCAGAAGGCGCCTCAGAATGTAATGTGCCTCAAGGTCACCATTAAACATGTCATTTTTTAAGAGCTATAGAAGAATAAACTTGCTCCCCACAGACCTACCCTGGGATGTGCACTTTTAAACAAATTCCTTGGGTTAACTCAGTTACTTGTGATTTATTTCTTTCTCGTAAAATGGAGCTCAGTGCATGGAAAAAGAAATCCGATTGGTTTAAATGTGAGAACTCAGATGCCCACATCCAGTTACAACCAGCTTCTTCTTTTTTTTTTTTTTAATTAATATGAGGGTACAAACTTTTAGGTTACACTGTTCTCAATTCCAAGGTAAGGTTCAAGTTGTAGAAGAGCCCTTCACCTAGGGGGTGTACTGAACACCCTCACACTGTGCATATTAGGAGAGATCCCACCAACTGCCTTCCCTTCTCCATCCTCTCCCCTCCCCCTTGCTAGACTATATTTGTGTTTTTATCATTCACAGGGACTCCAGTAAGATTAGCCTACATCACAAAGTCCCAAATCTGCAGACGCTGGCGTGGGTGGGGAGAGAAGGGAACACTTGTACCCCGATGGGAGGACTGCAAACTAATACAAACTGTACTGATAAAATCTCTACATATTTTTACATGGTTGACACCACACTACATGGGAAAATTGTATTCTTTTCTGTTTAGTTTCCCATGAGCATTTTTACATATCATTGAACTCTTTATTGACAAATTATAACTACTACATATTCCCTCAAATAGATGGTATAATGCACTTTACCGCTACCCATTCCTGAATATTTATTTGAGTTATTTCTCTCATTTAGCTATAATAAATATTGTTGTGATCATTATTTTGGTGTAATAATTTTTATTTGATCATTTTCTTAAAATAACTCCCTAGAAATGAAATTTTTCTCAAAGTATTTAATCATTTTGTCAGGTTCTTTATTCATTCTACATAATTTTCTCCATGGGGTTACTAATTTATTCTTCATCAGGAGTATTATTAGGTATTTATTTTAGCACCATCAACAGTACTGAAAATCCATTTTAATTGTTTTTTATTTTGACTTTAAGACATTTCCTTTTATACATCTCTCCTGGTAGGTTGTCTTATCATTCACAGGTTGTCTGGAAAATCCTTTTGAATGCCAACCTTTTATTCAAACATATTATAAATCTATATATGCTCTGAGTTTACTATTTCTTTCAGTAACAAAACAATGTTATTCTTATAATGTCTATGATTTGGGAAAGGACGTTTCCACACGGATAGAACGCAAGAGCTCTCAGCTGGTCTCCAGTAGGTTTAACATCAGGAGTAGAGACTGCTAAGCTTCAGCATTGTCTGTGAAAGAGATATGGGTGGTGCTTCAAAAAGGCACCTGAGAATCCATGTTCCTTTTCAAAGTATTATGTACATAGATTGTAGGACAAAAGAGGATAAGGAAGGCCCAAGAAAAAAGTTCAAGTAGATATGCCTTTTCTTTTCCTTTGAATGGAGAAGGAAAGGGAAGGACAACTATCTCTAATGTAAGAATACCTGCTTGATTCCCTTCTTGATTTCCAGGTCTCCCAAATTGGGCAGGCTGGCTCAAATAGCAATGGAGAAAAAGTTCCGAATTGCACAGCAACATAAATGTACTTAATGTTATACACCTGAACACCTAGAAATGGTTAAAATGGTAAATTTTATATTATGTAGTTTTGACTCTCCCACTCGACTCCCAAAACAGCAATGGAGATTTTTCCTGTTCATTTTCTTGGCTTCTCTAAGCCTCTTGATGTCTGTTAACCAACCGCTCTAATTTTGTACAGCTGAGGAGGGGAATGTGGCTGTAGATTACCCAGGGTAGATAATTGACAGAAGCTCTGCCTCCTAGTTCTCCTTCCAAATTAGCAACAATATGAGCATAGTCATGAACATATATTGGGAAACAAGAATGCCAAAGGAGTAAGCAAAATATATTATAGAATTAAAGGTACCATTTTAAATATATGAAAAATAAAAATAGTAACAAAAAAAAAGATAAGAACTAAGAACACCTAAAATGCCTTGAGTACATCCTCTGAACCAGGCACGGTTCTGGGTACATGCCTGTATTAACCCTTTATTCCTCACGCTGCCTTACTAGGTGCTGTTGCTGCCCCATCCTACAGGCAGGGAAACTGAGAGCCAGAGAGTTTAGCAACTGGCCCAAGGCTTGGGATTAGCTGCACTGCTCTTAATCTCTACACCAGATTGCTTTTCCAGGCTATATCTAGAATCTTTCTGTGTCTGAGGCTATCATAACCTGAAAGGAAGAAAATGTGGTTGAAGTTGAGCTGTGAATAAAACTGTTTGCTGGCTTTTGCAAGTCTGATGAGCACTTCTTTGAGAAATGACTTTAATTCATATCTAAAGAAAATTTAAAAGAGAATTAGTTTCCTTCTTAGTCACTCTCAAGTTCAGGCAGTTGATTAAATTATAGCAATGCTCCAGATTTTCCTCCTAATTTGAATTGTTTCCAGGAGGAGTCATGTGAAGCCTGTCTGAGAAGGGATGAAGGAAGCAGTGCCTGGCAAAGGCTTGGTCCAGGAGAGCATTCTTCCCTGCAGCCTGGCCTCCTGGGACCAGAGCTTACTTTCCATTACAACAGGCTATTGCTGGGATGGACCTGGGGAAGGAGCATTTTAAAAACCCGTCCTTGTCAGAGCTGCTCATAAGAAAGGTCAGAGCCCTTTGCTTTCCCTGTGCTTCCTCCCTGGCAATGCCTTTGCGATTTGTTTGTTTGTTTATTTTTCTTCTGCCTTTGTCTAACCCTTAACTACCACCACCAGCCCCAGGCCTTCTGACCCAGTACCTACAGTGGAATCAGTGAGGTCTTTAAACTCCTACATGCTGATTTCAAAAAAGAAAAAAATAGAAATGGGGGTGGGGAAGGGGGAAGGGCAGAGTAGGGCAACTTCAAACTGGGCCCTTCCGTAAATGTTTAGAAGCTTAGGTCACACCTGGCTGGGGAGTGGGTTGCGGGTGGATAGCTTACCAGTGCTCTGCACTGCTCAGTCTCTCAGACTGAGGAGCACAGCCTGGGAGAGCGGTCAGCATCAGCGCACCTCACCTTGGACTGAAAGGCACAGACGATCATATCCTGGACAATACTGGTGACTCAACAGTTGCTGTTAATGACCAACTTATGTACTTCTTTCCTCCGTTTCCATTTGTAGAAATACTTCCTTATCCCCCAAACAAAGAATCTTGACTACATTTATTTCAAAAGAAGCATTCTAGTGCTAACAGGAAATTATGACTATAGCAGGAGACAGAGTATGGCCAACTACTAGGAATTCAAGTTCTTTCTACAGAGGAGGAGCATTGGAGGGGGACAGCACCCAGCAGAAAGAATGCTGGAGACTGCCAGGCCTCTCTGTTACTGTGTGGCCAGCCTCATAGAGCTGCAGGTTCCAATCTAGAAGACAGAGCTGACACTCGTAGGCCTGCTTTTCCACTGGGCAGGGGCATCAATGAAATGAAGTAGTGTCGATAGCAATGTAAGTGAAAGTGCTGTCGCAATGGTCATTGATTGTAGTCATAAAATATTCCCACCTTACCACAGTGCTCAAGGAGGTGTTCTGCCTATAATCAAACCAGCCAATGATTTCTCAGTCGTGTTTCTAGATCTCACGTTCTATAGTTTAGCAAATAAAGATGAACTTCACTATTTAAAGCATTAAGACAGTCACTTTGCCGTGAGTCCACAATCCCTCAGGCCAGCCTACAGTGATCACACCATCCTCTAAACACATCACATAAAGTGTTTATAGAATTCATTTTGAAACTGATCACGTGCCATCTGATGGTGCTGTTATTTATCACTCTTTTTTATGTTATTTTGTGCAGTCAAATATATATCTCATCTCTCCAACTAAACTGTGGGATGTTGTTTGAAGACTTCCGTAATTATTATTATCACATAAGACCTCCAAAGAAAGGGCAGTGCCTGTGGCTCAAAAAAAAAAAAAAGACTTAAAAAGAATACTCTGGGCACTCTACCAAATGATAGCCTCCAACTGAGAATAATATTTAAGAGTCAAGTGGGGGCAGTGATGATGAACACAGGCTTCGTAATCAGACCCTGGTTTGAATGTCTTCTCCAACTCTCATTAGATGTATGGGCTAGACATAATTACATCCCTGTGTCAACTCCTAAATGGGAATGATAATACCCACTCCAGGGCTGCATAAGAGTTAAAAGAATCATTGTGTATGAAGAAGTGGCATAATGCCAAATAGTAGTAGTTGCTCCTATAATTATGAGTCTAGTAATTTTATATTCTAGTACTGAGTAGTCCACCATAGGAGAAAGAACGATAAGTCCACAAAGAGAAGAAAAATGAGAATCTGGTTTGACAATCTCCAACTCCAACAAGCCAAAATGTTTTAAAATTGTGCTGATCATTGTGTAACTCTAAGAATATATTAGAAACTATTGATTAGTATGTGGTCTAATAATTAAGATCAGGAACTCATCCTAGAAAAAGTGCTGCTACCTACCTCATTGCTAAATATCACTACGGTCACCTTCAAAGTACTCCTCTCGGGAAGCTATGCACCAGTGCCAGCTTTGGAACTGTTTTTCTGGAACGGCCATCAAGTATTACCCTTGATGTGCTGAATGGCATTAAAATGTTTTCCTTTATCTTTAGGTAAAGAAAAAAGTCACTGGGTCCAGATCAGATGAGTAAGGAGGGTGTTTCAATACAGTTATTTATTTACTAGCTAAAAACCCCTAATACAGAGTGTGCTCTTTGCTTTATTCATCAGGCAACTCCTTTAGGACCATTTTTACACAACTTTTCTCATGCCAAGATTTTCAGTTAAGATTTTTCTGTTTTCTCTAACAATTTTACTGGGTCTGCTATGCTTCTCACAGTCAGCTGATGATTTTGATGCACAATTCAACAAATTTTTGCAATATTTTTATCTGTTGTGCTCATTAGTGGCTGTCCTGACTTCTATCAGTGATAGTTTCTCTCCTCTCAGAAAAATATTTAATGAATGTTTAATCCATTTGTACACTGCCATTTTCTTCATAGCATTATCTCCATAAACTTGGATTAATATGGCCCTGATTTCACTTCTACTCTTGTGAAGTTCAGCAAGAAATTTATGAATGTATGTTCATTGCTCTAATTCAAGCTTTGACATTCTCACAATAGCACACAAAAACATGCAACAACAATAAGGAACTCCACTCAGCAAGACACTGCTACATGTCAACATGAACACAGCTATAGAACCATTTAAAAAGACACAAAATTGCATTTGAGACACATAATATGCTAAGAGACTCTGATATACCAAGGTTATGAAACCTTACTGAGCTGTTTGTACAGTGCTCCCAAAATAAGTGCATGGTGCAAGTTCATGAACTTAATTGTCAGAACATTGTATATTTTGGAAGAATCAGTTGTATGGTATACGAATTATATCTCAATAAAGCTTTTTTTAAAAAAGATTGGAATAGCTAAAAGAGAGGATTTTCAATGTTCCCAACACAAAGTAATAATAAATGTTTGAGGTAATAAATATGCTAAATACTCTGATTTGACCACTACATATTATATCTTTCAAAGTATCATTATGGACCCCACAAATATGTACAATTATCATGTGTGAAATAAAAAACTATTTTAAAAAGACTTGGTTAGTGCTATATAGTTAACTAGAAAGAGATAATTTGTTCACGGAAAGACAAAAACATCAGACCAACAAAATTACCACTTAGAAAACCATTAAAGATCATTGGAAGAAGTTTTTAAAGATGTAAATACATCATTAAAATATAACTATATTTAGCTGTTGGATTTTCTCCAATATACTCAAAAATTAAGTCAACGACATAAGCCTCCTAATCAGTTATGGATCTGAGTAAGCTGTTTAGCTATTGAGTTTGATTAAAGACTATAGAACCATTTAGGCCAGGCACAGTGGCTCACACCTATAACCCTAGCACTCTGGGAGGCCAAGGTGAGTGGATTGCCTGAGCTCATGAGTTCAAGGCCAGCCTGAGCCACAGCGAGACCTCATCTCTAAAAATAGCTGGGCTTTGTGGCAGGCTCCTCTAGTCCCAGCTACTTGGGAGGCTGAGACAAGAGAATCACTTAAGCCCAAAAGTTTGAAGTTGCTGTGAGCTGCAACAAAGTGAGACTTTGTCTCAAAAAAAAAAAAAAAAAAAGACTATAGAACCATTTAAAAAGGCACATAATTGCATTTTGCTTCCAACTGTTAGTATTTATCATCAAAATCTTGAAATAGTTGTTTTAATAGAATTTATAGACTTTTCCTATTCAATTAATAGAAATATTATAAAAATAATGGGGAGCAAAAATCTATAACAATATGTACTGGGATACTGAAAAATAAAACACATGTAAAAATCACAATTTGTTACATGATACATTCTAGGAACTTCAATCAGATATTCAGTAATGCAATGATCAGTGCATGTCTTTTTACAAAGAAATCTTTATAGAGTTTTCTTTTGGAAGGGATTCTTAAATAAGCTTTCATTAATTTTTGTATCAATAAACATATTCAGGCTTTACTATATCAAAATTTTATATATAATTTTCATAATTTTTTTTGTAGTTGTTTTTTTTTTGGCCAGGGCTGCATTTGAACCCACCACCTCTGGTATATGGGGCCAGGCCCCTGCTATTTTGAGCCACAGGAGCCGCCCTTTACATTTAATTTTTAAAGTGTTTTTTTCTCCTTAAACTGTCATTATATACCCATGTCTTTTAAAATTAAGTTATTACATTCTTGCTCCAAAAAAATCTTTGCTCAGTAAATGTCTTTAACACATAAATAAAATATTGTCTTATAATTTTTAAAGTGCCAAATTTAGAAAATACATTTCTAATAGGAAATAGATGTTGCAAAGTAAGAAATAATGCCACTTAATTATAATATCAAAATGAGACAATGATGACAACTTAAAACTTTTTAGAAAGTAGATCCATCTTTGCTGAAGAGAAATATACATATTTTAATTGAGATTAAATATTAAAATATCTTCAGGATTCACATTTATTTCATTCATGGTGCTGTTGTTTAACTTTTTCCCTTTGAAATTTTATGTGAATCATTTTAGAGAATGTGACATATCTCTTACTTTTAAGATTTTGTTCCAATGTTATAAAAATGTGACTAGAAAAAATTTAGCAACAATTGAAACCACACCTGAAAAAAATGTACAGCTGGTGATGGATTTAAAATTGAAATACGTTTCTAAACAAAGATCATTGCAAGCCAAGAAAACTCCAAATTTAAAAAACTTACCAGAATGTTCAAATGACCAAAACTCATGTGTGTTTCAAAATACTTCATATATCTTTTATCTGTCTGGTGTTCACTTTGGGGTTCTAGAAAGCAAATGGAAGGAAATTAGTCATACAAAGAATCAGGGTAGTATTAAGAAGTATATGTGTCTAATCCTATAATCTTATAAAAATGAAATATTAGATTTGAAAGAATTTGCTGAGAATTGTGTGAATTGAACACACAGCTTATGCATCAGTTGTGTTTTTGTATGAACTGTATTAATAGTAATCATATTTTCTCACCTTTCTTAGGAAGCTAGGTTGGTGCAGGGAGAATCACATTTATATATGAGGAATTTTCCTAACACTTGCTTTTGATTAAGGAGCATGGACCACAGTGAATCAGCCTGCATGGATTTACATGGAGCCTTAGAAATAAGCTTGACTTTCAAAAAAAATGGTATTTTTTCATGAATCATAAAGAACATCTTTAAAGGTGAACAGAAAGAAAGAAATTTCCGTTTTTCCTCTCACAATAATTTGGCATATTTAAAAGTATTTTTGAAGTTAGAGCATGATAGAAATCTGGAAGTAATTCTGATTTTAATAGGCAAAATTTTCAGCAGCTTTAAATTTTTGTGTGGCAACTAAAAGTCATGTTTAAGTTTCATTTTAGCTAGAACTGTTACCCTGAACATTAATAAGGTGATAATAGTGAGAAATATAAAAATATATACCAGATTTCATATTACTTGCATATAAGGAGAAGGCATTGATTTTATGCAACATATTTAAAAATTATTATAATGCTATCCCTACATTTTATAAAATTAACAATCTGCTTTTCAAAAATCCAACTTAAACCTTCTTGTACACATACTATCAAGAGACATGAAATTGGAGTTCTCAAATTACTTAAATATAGTACTTTATAATTAATTGCCCAATGGAAACAAATTAAGATTAGCTGAATTTATTTTAAGTGGGTAAAAAAAAAAAAACCATAATTTTTTTTAATGTTTTTTTCCTAACAATAAAATATACCCCAGGGGTGAAGCAATGGCATCGAGATGAATTCCTTTACCAAATGTAAAGGTCTTGATGACAGTTATTTTCCAGGTCTAGCGCCCTACAATCACATCTCTGAAAGATTTTCAATATGAAGTGTTTGAAGAAGTGGTGGACGTGTCACTGATCTCTGAAGTCCATTCTGGGTCTCCTTTAAGGCAGAGGTGGGGCACATGAGAGAGAAGAAAAGGTAATGCCGATAAGGGAATCTGAACCAAATGTTGTCGCATGCTAGAAATGATAAGATGCCCCTGCCATGGAGCTGTTACAGAGGTCCAGGGTGAAAGAGGGGAAGAAGAGGTCAAGTGTAGGCACATGGATACAAAAAAAGTTTATGTTATTTAGAGGAGGGAATAGGAACCCTTAACCTATTCCTAAATCCTTTTCCTTTTTAAATATCCTTTGGTGCTGTGAAGGGAAGATTAGCTTTGGGTCTTATTACTATGTATTAACACATATCAGGTTTAGCTACACAATCTGTTTGTAATTAAAACAAAAGCTCCAGCAAGAATAGCCTGCTCCTTGCCTTTGAGGATTTGCAGAGCACAGGGTTGGGGCACTGCTACTAAACTGGCCCTTGTTAGCCAACGCCTATTTTAGAATGTCTGTCTCACCCCCATAGTTACTTTTGGAGGGATCCATGTCCTACATATGCGTTCACTGACTATGCATGAAGAACCTGCTAGGTTCCCAACCCTGTTCTACACAATGAACAGATAACAATCCTTGCTCTCATAGAGTTTCATAGAAAAAAAACAGGCATTGAATAAAATAAATAAATTTAGTATCATGACCCATCGATTTTTTTTTTATTATTAAATCATAGCTGTGTACATTAATGTAATCATGGGGTACAATGTGCTGGTTTTATATACAATTTGAAATAGTTTCGTCAAACTGGTTAACATAACCTTCGACCCATTGATTTTTAACACATAGTTATTACATTTTAAAATATGTAAATTAGCACTTATTAAAAGGGAGGTGCATTTTAAAATTGATGGTGAATCATATTTTACTTGGTGAAATTTTACCTTCGTGGTGGTGTTTTATCACCATAACATAGTGATACAAATCTTCAGTGATAGCGTTTAGGATCCAATAAAATATAGTAGGGTATTAGGAAGAGGTAAGCACTTTCAGAGAAGAAGAGGAGAGAGTGGGATCTTGCAATTTTTAATGGTGTGGTCAAGTACAGTCTTACTGAATGGTATGGTCAAGTACAGTCTTCCTGAGAAGGTGCCAGTGAGCCCAGATTTGAAAGACAGGGAGCAAGCCAGGCGAGGCACCCCAGACAGACAAGAGGATACCAGTTCATGCCTTGGAAATACAGAACCAGAGTGGCTGGAGGGGAGTGGAGGTGAGGACAACAGCAGGAGAGGATGAAATCAGAGGCAAAAAAGGAAACCAGACCAAAGAGGGTCCTGCAGACTGTTGAAAGGACATTAGCATTTACTCTGGGTGAGATGGGAGCCACAGAGAGCTTTGAACAGACATATATGAATAATATTTAAAAGGTAATAAAGTGCCTCTAATTGCTGTGTTGAGAACAGATGGATTGAGGCAAGCAAGAACGAACCACAGAGACCAGTTAGGAATTTACTCCAATATTCCAGATATTCTAAGTAAGAGACCATAGTGGCTGCCCCCTATGGTGTTAGCAATAAAGCAATGAGAAATGGTCAGATTTGGCTCAGCACCTGTGGCTCAAGTGGCTAAGGCGCCAGCCACATACACCTAAGGTGGCAGGTTTGAATCCAGCCCAGGCCACCAAACAACAATGATGGCTGCAACCAAAAAATAGCCAGGCGTTGTGGAAGGCGCCTGTGGTCCCAGCTACTTGGGAGGCTTAGGCAGGAGACTTGCTCAAGCCCAGGAGTTGGAGGTTGCTGTGTGCTGTGATGCCACAGCACTCTACCCAGGGGGACAGCTTGAGGCTCTGTCTCAAAAAAAAAAAAAAAAAAAAAAAAGAAAAGAAAAGAAATGGTCAGATTTGATTCTGAATAGATTTTGGAGATAAAACCAATAAGTTGGTTTATGTTAGATGTGCGGTTCAAGAGACAGAATCGTGGATGACTGTAAGGTTTCTGGCCTGAAAAAGCTAGAGCCAAGCTAATTGTTCTGATTGTAAACATGACGTTCCTCAAGTTCAATCAGCAAGTTTCTGACTGAATAGGGAGTTGTATTTTCAAAACTAAAAATTTCAAATAGTATTGGCCACAAAAGTTCTGATACTACAGCACACGAATGCTTTCCAGCAGAGGGGAAAGAGGGAAAATAGGTAAGAGTGCCAGGGATTTGCTTTATTCACTCAATCCCAGCAACCACTATACAGTTGGCATTTTTATCTCCATGTGGCAAGCAAGGAAATTGGGCCTCAGGTGGGTTAAGTACCTTGCCAAGGTCACGTAGCTATGGCTGTGCTTGTGGAGGTGAGATTTCCCCCCTTGGAGCTGGTTGCTATTATTTAACCAGATTTTCAAATTGTGCCCACTTTTTCAATTTACAGCTTCCAGCTCTGCTCTACCTCTCTCTCCTACAGGAATTGAGGGATGTTTTTCACCTGCAGATCTGTGGAAGAATATTTCAGTAGGTACCACACAGTGTTATTCCATCTTTCAGCCAAAAATAGGTAAAGTCAAAATTGGGTATATATAATAAGACTATCCATCTCATGAATTTCTTATGTCATTTAGATGTTTGAGGCAAAAATTACAAAACCACCTGATATGGCCATCAGTATACTTAAAGGAAATGAAGACAATTATTTAAAAAGTTGGGAGGTAAGGGACCTAAATGGAAGTAAACTTTCTATACTTCACCCAGGGTAGTAAATCACAGTTGGTCACAGTAGACTGTGGCACATTATATATGCATATTGTAGCACAGCAGCTGCTCAGAAAAATGCACAAAGCTACATACTCAAACACGCTAATAGACTGGGCGCTATGGCTCATGCCTGTAATCCTAGCACTCTGAAAGGCCAAGGCAGGTGGATTGCTTGGGCCGGGAAGTTAGAGACCAGCCTGAGTTAGAGACCTTCCCCATCCCTCTTTACTAAAAATAGAATAACTAGCCAGGTGCAGTAGCCTACACTTGAGTCCCAGCTACTCAGGAGGCTGAGTGAAGAGGATAAATTAAGCCCAAGAACTGAGGTGGCTATGAGCTATATGACGCCAGGGCACTCTACCCAGGGTGACAGAGTAAGACTCTGTCTCAAAAAATAAATAAGTAAATAAAATAAACTGAGATGGAATGAATGGATGGAAATTTATTCTCAGAAATATTTAATAAAAAAAGCTGTTCTCAACAAAAAGTTGCATATACATTTGTAAAACCATCACGATTACGTGACAGTGGTAAAAGGATCTTTTGCAAGTCACTGAATTAGGTGATGACGATTTTTAATTGTGAAAGTTGTGAAAATCAGTGCAAAGGAAAGGTGAAATCAGCCTGTGTCAAAAACAAGGTCTGGACATTTCATCATTACAATCCTGCCCTGGTGTCCTCATTTCATTCACATAAACGTTTGTTTTAAAATTTACTGCCTCTAACCTGGATCCAAAGCAGCTGCTTCCCCACAAGGAGGCTTATCTTTGCCGGCATGGAAAATGAAATGGGGTTAAAAACGCAACAAGATCCAGCCCATCTCCGCCAGGTTGCAGGTCCTCAGAGGGAATGTGCAGCGCCAGAAGCTCAGAAGTTGGTTGGAAGACGGGATTATTTTGTTCCCTGGAGATAGGGTCACTAGAACAAGGTAGAGAGTGGCCGCGCCCGCCGCCTCCCCAGCCGGACCCCCTCTTTGTCCTGCCGGGGATGAACTCTTCAAAGCTGGCCGGCGTGGGGGGCACGTGGGCCGCTGCTCACCCGGTGACCTCCAGTCCACACGGACAGAGAAGGGGACTCCGCCTGTGTTGAGTGAGGATCAAAGCCCGAGCTTGGCTTTTCTCGACTTCCCCGCCGAGAAGCCTAAGGGAGTTGAGTGAAGAGCGAGGAGCGGGGCAGAACCGGGCCAGGCATCTTAACCGTGTAAAGCATGGCTAGCTCCCGAGAAACACTTCGCTGAAGGGTCAGTAACCAGGTGGCTAAAATGTAACCAGCCCGCTGCCCCGCCACAGCTGCTTTGGGAAACACAAACAGCTGAGGAAAACGCAGGGTTGACACAGGTAATGAGGTGAGCCGAAATTCAGTCTGGAGGAGTGGCTCGCCCAGACAGAAGCTCTGTCTCCGGGGCTCCCCCCACCCCAAGCCTCTGACTCACTCATCAGGGCTGTCAAAGCAAAGGTCAGGAAGAGGAGAAGGGCCAACTCCGGGCCAGTCCGCTTTTTCTCCAAAGTATTTGCTTCCTCTTGCTTTGACGTTGTCCCCACAGCTTTTGCAACAATGACTTCTGAGGCTCCAGGGTGGGATGCTGGTGACTCAGGCTCCGTTTTGCTATAGGACAACCAATCATTCTGCTTTGCCTAAACTGTCCTTCCCTCGTCCTATATCTCAGGAAATAGCTCTTGCTCTAAAAGCCCCACATCCCAGGAAAATTCTCATGTGGGGAAACCCAGGACAGGTGGTCACCCAGCTGTGGAACGGTAAGATTGCACAGCTGCCCTCATGAGTTGTTTGCAGAAAAGTACTGGTAGCAGGTTGAAGGGTGCCCCCCCCCCAATATACGCCCATACCCTAAATCCTTGGAACTTGTGAATATGACCTTATTTGGAAAAAGGGGTCTGTGGAGATGTAATGAAAGATCTCAAAGATGAGCTCATCCTAGATTTTGAGTGGGCCATGAATCCACTCACAGCTGTCTCTATAAGACGCAGAAAATGAGAAAACAGAAAGACACAGGAGAAGGCAATGTGAAAATAGAAGCAGGCAGAGATTGGGGTGATGCCAGCACTCATCAGCAGCTGGAAGAAGAAAGGGGCGAAACCCACTAGAGCCTTGGGAGGGGGTGCAGGCCTGCTGACACCTTGGTCTCCAGAACTGGGGGAGAATAAATTGCTTGTGTCTTAAGCCACCCAGGTTTTAGTAATTGATCATGGCAACCAAGAAAAACTAATATAGAGAGCTTGGTCCCTGGGTCTCTCCACTAAGGCTACAAGTTAAAATTTTTCAGCAAAGACACTGGATGGCTAGCAGGTGGAGCAGATAAAGCACCGTATTTGGTCATGTCTAATGTGCTCCTGTGTATCATGTGCACACATTTTGGGCCCAAACTTTCAGGGAAAAAAAACGTTTAATTTTATAATTTAAATTTTTAAATTAAAAATGAGGATTACAGGTATAAGCCACTGCATCTGGCAGTTTAGTGCCTATTCATATTTAGGCACTCATCTTTTGTAAAGGGATTTTACCATTTTTTAACATATTATGGCACAAGAAATTTTATGTAACAAATAATTACAAAACACAAGAATAGATAGACGAAATTTTATGAAATTAAATTTTGGAAATGTTATGTACCGGTAACAGATTTATGAAATTTATGATATCTACACATCATAGAAGGCCAGCAGTCCTTCATCACCATCAGAAGTACTGTTTCCTTCAATGTCTACATTACTGATGTCTTATGAGAAGTCACTTTCCTCATCCCGGGTTGAATCACAAATGTGGGTGATGGGTGCTTTCTGGATTCTGCCTGTAGCTGGCAAATCCTTACCAGCTGACTGCATCCATGACATCCACTCTTCCTCACTAGGGCCTTCAAGGGTCGGTTTACTGGTGGAGGTTGCAGGTGGCTGGTTAGCCCAACAGGTATCATAGCAAGTCGGGTTTTCAAGTCTGCTGCAATTGCTTTTGTACTTTGTATAACACAGGCTTTCGATGCAAGTTTGTCATAAGTTCAACAAAACTGAATACCATACCCCAGCATACCATTTTCCATATGGATATTATTATTGCTTTCTAGAGTTACACCATTAATGCACAAACATAAATAAAAGAATTGAAAACATTAGGCCCAGCACAGTGGCTCATGCCTGGAATCCCAGCACTCTGGGAGGCTGAGGTGGGTAGATTGCCTGAGCTTAGAAGTTCTAGACCAGCCTGAGCAAGAGCAAGACCCCATCTCTAAAAATAGCTGGGCATTGTGGCAGAGCCTGTTGTGCCAGCTACTCAGGAGGTTGAGGTAAGAGAATCAATTGAGTCTAAGAGTTTGAAGTTGCTGTGAGCTATGACACCACAGCACTCTACCAAGGACAGCAAGGACTCTGTCTCAAAAAAAAAAAAAGGAAAGCAAAGAAAACATTAATACAGATACAGAATTAGTACTACCTATGCATAATAATGATCTTTATTTTTCTGTCAAAAATGTGGGCGAACAGGTGTGCATTATACCTAGCAAAATACAGTATGAAAAATGAGATTAGCAGATTTTCTTATTTTTTGAAATCGGGTCTCATTATATTACCTGGTTTGGTCTCAAACTCCTGGGCTCAAGTAATCCTCCTGCCTCAGCCTCCTAAGCAGCTGGGATTACAGGTATAAGCCACTGCATCTGGCAGTTTAGTAGATTTTTTTCATAAAAATTGGTTATATACAAATTTGCCTTGGGGGGGAAATTATGCCAGTATAATGATGTCTTTTTTGCCCTCCACAGGACATTTGGCAATATATAAAATTTTTCCATACATATATAATATATACACTAAAGAGATTAAGATTTTATATATATTCATATATGTGTGTGTATCTAAGTGTGCATGCATGTATGTATACATACACTATATATATAGTATATATATTTATACAATCTCCTTATTCTAGACTTTTCATTTTCTAACCAGTGAAAAAGATGTAGGAAACTAATACAAAAAGAATCATCAGTAGCATTTGTTGACTGATTGTTGTGTCTTATTGACCTCCCTCAGATAGACAGATGTCACCACAGAGCACACATCCACACAGAAAACGTCTGTGGGTGATCTTCCTTTTGTTCCAAGATGAAGGAATCCATTGATTTTGCTCTCCTTTGTCTATAAAACAGTCTTCGTGTATGTTACTTTTTCTAAAATTTTTTTATTGATACAGAATTATATCTATGTATGGGGCACACGTGATACTTTGACACATGCACACAATGTGTAATGATCAAATCAGAGTATTTAGGATTCCATCACCCCAAATGTTTATCATCTCTTTGTGTTGGGAATATCTCAGATCTTTTCTTCCAGCTATTTGAAATATACAATAGGTTGTTGTTAACCACGGTCACCCTACTGTGCTATCAGACACTGGGACGTGTTTCTTCCATCTAACTGTATGTTTATGCCCATTAACCAACCTCTGTTCAGCCCTCCAACACAGATGCTCTTTCCAGGCTCTGCTAATTATCATTCTATTCTCTACCTCCATGAGATCAACTTTTAGCTTCCACATATGAGTAAGAACATACAATATTTGTCTTTCAGTGCCTGACTTATTTCATTTAATATGATTGCCTCCAGTTTTATCCATCTTGCTACAAAGGACAGGATTTTACTCTTTTTTCCAGCAGAATGGTATTTATGATGTGTCCATGCATCCGCTGATGGCCACTGAGGGTTATTGCACCCCTGGACTATCTTGAGTGGTGCTGCAGTAAGCATGAGGTGCAAATATCCCTTTGATACCCTCACTTCCTTTGGATAAATACCCAGTAGTGGGATTGCGGGATCATATGGTGGTTCTATTTTTAGGTTTCTGAGAGACCTTCATCTTGTTTTCTATAATGGCTCTCCTAACTTACATTCCCACAATGTATAAATGTTCCCTTTTCTCCACATCTTTGCCAGCATTTATATATATTTTCTAAAAGACCAAGGGCCAGAATAGCTTAACTCAGCAAAACATGGTACTGAAGACATTACAGCTCATTGTTATTGGAATTCTATAAAGGCTCACAATGAGAAGGCAGAAAGCAAATGCATAAAATAAATATGAATGCTACAGTGACTATCTGCTACAACCCCCTAAGAGCAGCTAACTACAATTTGTCCATTTGCCCTTCTTTTTCTTTTCTCCCAGATGTCTTCTTTAGCCTCTGAAGTATGGAACATATGCCCCTCTGCTGTGCACACACGCACCCTCACCTGCCCCATTATCATCTCTAAAGCAGCTCCGATTTTCTCTCCCATAGACTGTGGGTCCTTGATGTCAGTGGTAGCCCCTGGCTTCTGGATCATTGCATGCCCAACATCTTGTAACTTTGCTGCACCAATCACACTGCTTTGCCTGCAGTGTGCACTGAGTGGAAACAAACCACATCAAACACTTCATTCCTTCATGGGCTCTCCAGGGAGCACATGGATGAGCCTGATCACCGCAGACGCTGCCTTCAGACACAGGCGTTGTAGCACTGTCACCCACGAGGCTCCTGAAATGTATATTCATTCTCTTCTCTTGATCACACTGAGAGATGGATAGAGAAGTGTCTCCAGAAAAGCATTTTTAGGTTTTTTTGTTCATTTGTTTGAGACAGAGTCTCTCACGCTGTCACCCTGAGTAGAATGCCACATCATCATAGCTCATGACAACCTCAAACTATTGGGTTCAAGTGATCCTCTTGCCTCAGCCTCCCAAGTAGCTGGGACTATAGATGCCCACCACAATGCCTGGCTAGTTGTCTTTTGTTTGTTTATTTGTTTGTTTGTTCTATTTTTAGTAGAGACAAGGTCTCGCTCTTGCTCAGGCTGGTCTCCAGCTCCTGACCTCAAGCAATCTACCCTCCTCAGCCTCCTGAAGTGCTAGGACTACAGGCATGAGCAACCACGCCTGATTGGAAAATCATTTTTTTAAGTGCATCCCTCACCTGGGAGGGGGCTTACAGATTCTAAATAGAACGCCTCTGCTCTGGAGTTCTGACCTTAATACTATTAAGGCAGGGCTGGATAGTTCTATGTATGCAGCTCTGTCCTCCCACTGTAGGATGGTTATTTTCATCACTGGTCTCTCTCTACTCATTGTCAATAATGATCTCAATTCTAATGATCAAAAGTGCCTCCAGATATTGCCAAATGTCCCCCTGCAGTCAGGAGGTGGGAAAAAATTGGTTGCTCTAATACTTTTTTATAAGCACATAGGAAGAAGGCAAAAAAAATAGTTTATCAGCTTATTGTCACCTCCAAAGTTACTGAGAATCTTGTCTGTACGGAGTAGTCTCAATACTAGACCAGGGTGAATGGGAGGTGAGTGTTAAGAGGGAAACTCCAACTGTTTCTCCACTCAGATAGCTCCTTCCTCCTGTCTACCCTTCCCTCCATGTGGCCCCACCTTGTTCCCAGAATTCAGTGGAACAGCATAGTCACCCACCTTGATGGTCTGAGCTTTCTCTGATTGGACAAAGGTTTCTGCCTCCAGGAAGTGATATAGTGCTTCTGTCCCAAGATTAGCGGCATACTGTACATCTAGCAAGTTGTATTTCCTGCAGAGCTAGTTCCTTGTCCTTTCTGAATGCCCCACTGCTGCTCATCAGTAGCAGTAACTGTGTAGTTAGGAAGCAACCTTTGTCCCATCTTAGATTATCAGGAATGCTCAGGCCAGCATTGGGAAACCCACTTCCCCACCAAACTATTTATTTTAAGTAATAGATAATAGATAATTGAATTCCACAGCTAAAAGTAAAACTAACTTTAATTCTAAACTTTGGCATGTTCTCTCCTGTCACTGTTAACCAGAGCAATGGCCAAATAGAACATGTGACGGTTTTCCCCTTTACCATTTTTTTTCCCTCCACAAACCTTATTCTCATGTCTGTTGGACTTAATCTGTGCGATGGCCAAATACAATAGATAACTGAAAAATTAAAAAAGGAATAGGAAGGGAGGAGGAAAAGAAAGGGTCTGGATAATTTGCAGCAGGATTAATCAATCCTCAAATTGATTCCCCAAGCTCTAAAGCTGCGGGAAACACACAGTATTAAATAAAAATGATTGAAGGAGGGAAAATGAGGCAATCACAATGGAAACAGTGAGGCCTCCAGGTCCTCTGTAGAGGCCTTGGGAGCACAGCAGAAGGACTGTTCCAGTAGGATGCCTGCTGTCCATCTTGGAGCCTGAGACACAAAATTTACATGAGGAAAGCAAATGGACGACTGAGAAATAATCCCCTCTCAGGTAACTGTGTGCCCATAATTACAGACATCACTGAAGAGTGGAAGTATAACTGAAAATTACCACAGAAGTTGCCAAAACCCCAGCCAGAATAAAACAAAGTCAGATGGCAGGGAAGCCTCGCATGCCTGCATGAAAAATGACTAAACAAAACCAAATTTTGTCCCACAAGAAGGATGGGTAAAACTTTTAACCAATTAGAGAAACTCCTTCCTGACCAAATATGAGCCACGTAATTATTACATGGAACAGTAAACATTTTAATGACATAATTAGATACAAATGTAAGGTTTTTGTTTTCTTCTTTTTTGTGTGCTTGTATTTTTCTGCTTTCATGGTCAGTGGCCTAATGTAGTGATTTAATTACCTCAGAGTCAGTCAGTTAAGCCGGCTGTCTGAAAACTGCCTTTTCACAACGCCCTCGACTGACCTGGAGTGAAACTCAAACTCACCCTTTGTGCCCAGGGTTTTCCTGACAACAAAAGAGGTATTGGTTCTCCTTTCCCCAGATACCAGCCCTGGGCTGGGTTCCCAGTCCCTCTCCTCTTCCCCAAGTCTCCTTCCTCCACCCAGTGGCTGCCCTCACTCCACCCTCAACTTATCCCGCCCCCCACACACAGGGAAAGGAATGCTGCATCTACCATCTTGTTTCTCTCCATTATCACAGAAAATAAGAGTCTGGGGCTTGTCCTATATTTCTAAACGTATGACATCCCTGTGTCTAACAGCCCTGACCTTGGCTGCTAAAACCATGCAAGAGCTTCAAGAGAAGATCTCATGATCAAGTTTTAGAGGTAAGAAGAGGAATCAGAACACTCCCGAGTGGAATGAGCTGGGCAACCACAGGGCCTGTTAGAAGAACAAGAATGAAACCAGGGAGCCTTCACGTTCGCTCCTTTCATGGAGATCCTACCTAAATTAGAAGCAACACCTTCTGTAGAAAAGAAGGCTATCATGAATAGTGAGGCCTCTCCAGTGTGTTTCTGTGGACTTTTCTTCTGCAAATCACTCTGCATATGACACAGATCAAGGTTAGAGCACCTTTGAGAGATACCTGATACTCTGAGGGTAAAAACAATGCTCAGGGCCTGTGAGGACCCATCGACTCACCTTCAGTTATCTGCTGGTATATGCACATTCTCTAGGAGTAGCCCTCTGCATAAATTTGGGGTCTTTATCCTTTTCAAAAAGTAGCAATATATCATAAAACTGAAAATGAAATGGTGTTCAGTCCTACAGGCCATTGGTAGAAGAGGGGAGTGTATTTAAATATGCTGTAGGCTATGGGTTGTTCCTCTGAATGTTAACGCTTTTGGTTAATATATTTTCTGTGTCTGTTGGCTAAGAAATAGCTAACAAAATGGAACTTCCAACAAGCTGATTTGAAATCTTCACACTTAAAATCCATCCACGTTAAAAAATGCATGTATTGCATAATGGTTCAAGACCCTCAATAACCCTGAAACATCACCCCACCGTTAGAAGATTTTCTGCAAACAATAAATTGTATAGAAATTTGGCTCTACAAATTTTTTTTAAGACAGAATCTCAGTATGTCACCCTCAGTAGAGTACTGTGGCGTCACAGCTCACAGCAACTTCAAACTGTTAGGCTTAAGCGATTCTCTTACCTCAGCCTCCCAAGTAGCTGGGACTACAGGCACCTGCCACAATGCCCGGCTATTTTTTTGTTTTGGTTGTCATTGTCGTTTGGCAGGCCCAGGCCAGTTTCGAACCCTCCAGCCTCAGTGTATGTGGCTGGCACCCTAACCACTGTGTTACGGGCACCAAACCAGCTCTACAATATTTTTCAAACACACTACCACTAACTGGGAATTGTGTAGTTGCCTTCTACCATTGCCCCTTCCGTAACTTCTACAAATTACTTCTATAACAAACTTCACAGAGAAAGCAATCAATGGGTATTCTTGTTCACAGTCTGTGATTCTCAGGAACAGCTAATGTGTGGAGCAATGTGCTCAGTGAGACTGAACACATAACACTTTTTGTTCTTCAGTGAGACTCACAGGACTGTCTTCTTTAGGCTGACTCGCTTCTGTAGCTCAATTTCTTCACTTGTAGAACAGGTACTAGTTTACACGTCACTCCCAAAGGCAGAGGATTTGAAGGAAAAATCTTAAGCAATTGGTGAGTATGAATCTGTGCTCTTTAGCCTGGAGAGGGGCAGGGTAGGTGGTGACAGATGAGGAGGTGCTCTTGTTACAGAGGATGCAGACTAAGCTGCTTAGTCTCTATTAAGACCTGATTTTAAAAAGAAGAAAAGGTGGATATTTAAGCTATGGTGTAAGTTATTTGCATGAAAGAAAAGAGAAGCCCGTATTTCTATGGAGAGTATTTAATTTATGAAAATTGTAGTATCAATTTTTCACTGTATTTTTTAATGATTTCTTCATGTGGATATGTTCAAGTGTTTTCCAACATTGATGTTATTTCAGTGTGATGATTTAAAATGTTAAAAAGAGTTTAACACTGTAGTTCCATTCAAATAATTTCAAACAACTGTGGCCATTTCCAGCTACACTGGGATTCTCACTGCAGTGCTAGAGGTCATTTACCTGGTACCTATTCAGTTATAAATTACTGCTTAACTGCCTAGAGGAGCTGTTGAATGGTTGCAATATGGCTGTCTGATACTTAGCACCGAATATCCAAACATTGGCAATCCCTTCTGCCAAATGTTACTCAGCATTCACCTGCCCTCTTTGCTGTTTCAGTTGGAGAAGGCACTGTAAGGATTTCTACGGCCGGGATAAGATGTACATGTTGCTAGGTAAAACAAGCTGAAGTCAGGTGTCCCACTGACCCAAAAAGATGGGACAGTGAACTTCAGCTTTTAAGGTTCAGCCACTTTTAAGTTACCAAAAAAATATATAAGTTTAAAAGAGACACCAATTTTTATAATTACTGTTTTACTTTTGTAAAAATCAACAAATAAACATAGAAAAATAAATTAAAATAGTGTTAAAATGATGAGCAATCAGACTCTCCTGGGTCCTCTGCTTCTTCAGGCTCACTTCCGTCCCTTCCACCTCCACACGGCCTCCCAGCCAGCTGGACTGCCTGGCTTCCCCTCAGCACCCCAGCTACCCCACCCCGGCTCAGCATCACTCATGCTGCCTTCTCTGCCTAGAAGGTCGTCCCCCTCCCTCTCCTGACAAAATCACTCTCATCCCCCAAGACCCAGCTTGGCATCCCTCCTCTGTAAAGTTGTCTTTCACCTTTACTGTGGGTAACCAACCAGGACCAACTGGGCCTGTCACCCCTGTCTCATACTCCTAGGTTCTGGGATCCTATTTCTCTTGTAGTAATTTTCCATGCTAGACTCCTTAGACCTAAAGTCCACTCCTCATTTCCGTCTGCTTCCCAGAACTAACCTAGAGGCTAGAAGATGGGAGATCTCAAAAATATGACTAAGATGTGACTTTAAAAGCTTGTAACTTAAGCTCAGGCTGTTGTAACAAAATATGCTAGACTGAGCAGCTTAAACAACAGACATTTATTTCCAGAGGGTGAGATGTCCTCTCTCAAGGCTCTGGTGGATTTGGTTCCTGGTGAGGGCTCTGTTCTTGGTTTGCAGACACCTGCCTCCTTTGTGTCTCTTCATATGGAAAGAGAAAGAGCTCTGGTGTCTCTTCCTCTTCTTAAAAGAGCACTAATACCATCATGAGGGCTCCATCCTCATGACTGCATCTTAGCTAATTACCTCCCAAAGGCCCCATCTCCTACTATCATCATAATGGAAGTTAGGACGTTAGGGAGACACAATGTTCAATTCAGTCCATAACACTTACCTTCTCTAGTCACTACTCAGCAAAGTATTGTAGTGTGTTCTCGCTGTATCAAAGTGTTATTGTGATTATTAAAATTTTACCCTTCTCTAATCACTACTCAGCAAAGTATTGTAGTGTGTTCTCGCTGTATCAAAGTGTTATTGTGATTATTAAAATTTTACCCTTCTCTAATCACTAGACATACTATAACTATTTGATAACATTGAAAATACAAACAAGTACAACTTTCTTCACAAAACTAAAAAAAAAAAAAAAATAAGATAATAAGAACGAGTAGTTAACCTGGCCTATGAGAAGTAATATTATCACCCTTACATTTGCATATGATGAATTTAGGAGTTGCCTATCTTTGGAAGCAAATTGTTAAGGAAGAATAAGAAATTGGTAAGAATATCTACAGTTTTTTTTTCTTTTAATAAGGCACAACTATACAGCAAATTGAGAAAGAAGCATTAGGCTTTCATCTCATAAAATATCATTTAGCCAGACAGAGTAGCTCAAGCTTATAATCCCAGTACTTTGGGACACCAAAGGACTAGGATGTCTTGAGGTCAGGAGTTCAAGACCAGCCTGAGCAACACAGCAAGAATGCTTCTCTGCAAAAAAAATATAAAAATTAGCCAGGGATGGTGGGACCCACCTGTAGTCCCAGCTTCTCAGGATGTTCTGGTAGGTAGATCACTTGAGCCCAGGCATTTGAGCTTGCAGTGAACTATAATGATGCCATCACACTCTAGCCTAGGCAATACAGGGGGACCCTATCTCAAAAAATAAATTTAATTTAATTAAAATAGTAAATATCATTTGACTTCTTTTTTCACAAAGAGATTTTGCAATTTGTCTCCACATAAAGGAATAATGTATGACTGATCAGTCTAATTTCTGGGAATAAAGCTAAAAGGCAATGTATACACACTAGCCTGTTAGAGGCTTGAGGGAAGGACAATGTTAGTATTAAATACAACTAATCAGTTTCTAGTCATTGCCTGAATGCAACAGTTTTAAAAACTTGTTTGTGTGGAATTAATTTCAATCCTTGCATTAGGAGTCATGACCATTTGCTACCTAAGTTGATTTCTTAAGCAAACCACTTAGAATTAGCTGTACAGGCTTCTTGTGTCCTCAAATGTTTGTCTTAGCTCATGCTATCCTACACTATAATGTATTCCTTCCTACCCCACTCATATACATTATCATGTCTCAGGATTTCTTTAGTTTCCCCTAAAAACATAATTTTCTCCACCACAATAGTGAATTTTATATATCAATTTGGCAAGACTATAGCAACTAGCTAGTTGGTCACACATCAGTCTAGACCTCCATGTGAAGGTCATTTTTAGGTGAGGTTAATATTTAAGTCAGTAGACTTTGGCAAAAGCAGATTGCCTGCAATAATGTGGGTGGGCCTTGTCCAATCGGTTGAAGACCTTAAGAGACCAGACTGACCTCCCCTGAGGAAGAGGGAATTCTGCCTTCAGATTGCCATGGAGCTCAAGTTCAATATCAGCTCTTTCTTGATCCGCAGTTTCATGAGCCAATTCCTTGAAGTAAATCTCTTGATCTCTTTGTATACGCACACATACACACACACACAATTTGTTCTATTTGTTTCAAAAACTCTGGCTGATATATCCACCTTAAAAATCCTTGGCGTGTGCGTATATGTGGACTTTTTTTATAACACTAGGCTTATCACTTGGCTTTACAGTTATGGATGTGTCCATTAATGCCTGCTCTCCAAGAAGGGGGGACCTGAGTCTTGGTTCTGTTTGCCTGTCCTGCAGTACTAGTACCTTATCTTACCTACAGCACATGCTCCAAAATGTAAGCTCAAATAAATGCAATGAACAGGAAAGAAAGAAATCACGTAGATTTGGTCACATAAGTACCATAGATTTAGTACTTGTGCTTTCCTGAACCTTAAGAGATACAAACAAACATAGTAAAATAAGTTCAGCATTCAGACTGATGTCATGAAATTCTCTAACATCTGTGATCTTTGAATATTTCTCTTTAAAGTAAGGCCATTGGAATAGACCAGTGGTTCTCAAACTGTACTACAGGGTTTCCCTAGAGCAGTGGTTCTCAACCTTCCTAATGCCACAACCCTTTAATACAGTTCCTCATGTTGTGGTGACCCCAACCATAAAATTATTTTCGTTGCTACTTCATAACTGTAATTTTGCTACTTTTGTGAATCATAATGTTAGTATCTGATATGCAGGGTTGAAAACCACTGCCCTAGAGGTTCCTCAAAGGAGAAAGCTTGATGGGGTCCCAAATGGCCTATATGTTCTGCATCTAATTCCTAACCTATCATTTCCTCTGAACAGTTCCACTTTGATTAATTTTGCATGTATGACCAGGTAATATTCCATTTCAATTGCTACGAAATTAAAAACAACAGAACTTTACAAACTACCAGGCTGGCTGGTTCCTTTCAGTTCTGAAACTATAGGATGGTTTTGCAGGTAGTCTGTAAGTTCAATTTAGTTTTTCTTTTGATGGATTATTCCTGCTCGAATTATTTTAATCCAGGCTTGGTCAAGACATGCTGGGGTCTTCTCTGTTGGAATGAGTGGTAAGTGAGAGGGAGGGACCTGGAATTTGGCTGGTTAAGGGTACAAGGATGGCCCCATACAGGCAGCTGGATATTCCTGGGCCCAGAACCCAGGGGAACTGACTCAGACCACTGTGGCCAGTTAAGGATCTCTGACCTTGAGGACTGGAAAAAGGGTAGTCCCCTATCAAGTACGTATTCGGGTCTATCCCAATTTGGAAGAAAAAGTTTATTTTCAGCAGGATCTTAGAGATGGGAGTGGCAAGAATGTTAGGAGGTTCTAGGGCCCAGCCACATTGATTGGGAGCTTAAGAAAGAACTCCAGAACTCCACAGAGCCAGAAAAGGAATATAAGACAAAGTCCAGGTGGGGCCAGAGCCAAGGCAAAAGCAAGGAGACAGGTGGCTTCCTGGAAATCACCCAGTTCTCTAGATTGCTGGGCAGATCCACCAGCTAGTAAAATAATGCTTGGGTTGGACTTCCTTTTTAATAAAAATACAGTAGGAAGTGTCAGTGATTTATTCTAGGAGAGAATATCATGGAGAATATTTAGAAATAAGTGGGGGATGATGGTGTCTGGAATATGAGAGACATGATCCCAACACAAGCTGAGTTGGTCAGGCCACATCTGAGCATTAATTCCAATCATCCCAGAATTGGCCTGAGCAGCCTTGCTGAAGTAAGAGATGGATCTACACAGCACTAACCTCTGGTCAAGGCCTGAAGTGTGCCGATGAATCGCATTGCTTCATAACCATGAATTCAAGACAAGTTTCAAGGTGGTTTTACCAGCTTGTCAGGATTGTTTTTTGAAAATGGTAAGATTAATGATTTGTACTCTGATCTTGGTGAGTTCTATAGTGGATTTTGCCACTGGATCTGGTTACATAGCAAGAAACATGCCTACCTGACCTGACCAGAAAAGTATCAGGAGCCCTAGTCAAGAATCCTTTTGGAGCTCATTGGTTCCTAGGTGTTATTTGCACATATGGGCGATCCTTCATTCCTGAGAGATTGCACAGCCAGAGTCTAGGATGACCTTCACAGAGGGAATATAGAGTTTGACCCAGACTTTCATCCCTTACTGTGAGCCAATTTTTGTCTGTGAAGAACTTTTTATTATAATATTGTTGCTAATAGTTGTTTTTTTTTGCTTGCAATGAACAGTAAATTCACAAGCATTATCATTTTAGGATCTGTGAATCACCTCCAGCAATTAAACACTGTGCTATCACCCTTATCACAACTGGAAACAAAATTTTCATAGGAGTCCATGGATGGAAACCAAAAACATAGAACAATCTGAAACCATGTCGCATAATGAAGAATTGAAAGAAATAGATAGGCTTCATTTGGGGGAAAAGATCTGAAGAACTACACTTGCAAGTGTGCTTTGTATGTGTCTCTTTCAACTCAAAAGTTGTGTTATTAATTTTTCACCTGTCTCTAGAAGGCAAAACATAGCAGTAGGATGATAGTAATTGGAGGTATTTAAATAAGAGGTATTTAAATAAGAGGTATTTAAATAAGTAATTGGAGGTATTTAAATAAGAGGTATTTAAATAAGAAACATCTAAAAATGTTGGGGCTGTTTTAACTGAAATGGGCTTCTTTTTTTTATTAAATCATAAACACATAGATCATGTATACATTAATGCATTTGGGGGCTACAATGTGCTGATTTCACGTAGAATTAGAAATGCTTACATCACACTGGTTAATATATACTTCATCTCGTTTACTTAATTATTGTGTTAAGACATTTACACTCAATACTAATAGATCCCACATGTACCCTTGCATTATGCACCATAGGTGTGATCCCACCATTCACCTTCCCTTGATCTGACCTCCCCACTCTCCTGCCATACCCTCTTCACCCTTCTTCATCCTGGGCCATAGTTTTGATCTATTCTTCATATGAAAGTGTGAGTGATTGTAAATTGGTTTCATAATAGTACTGAGTACATTGGATATTTTTTCTTCCATTCTTGAGATACGTTACTAAGTAGGATATATTCCAGCTCCATCCATGTAAATGTAAAAGAGGTAAAGTTTCCATCTTTTTTAAGGCTACATAATATTCCATGGTATACATATACCACAATTTATTAATCTATTCATGGGTCAGTGGGCACTTGGGCTTCTTCCAGGACTTGGTTATTATAAATTGAGCTGCAATGAACAATATGGTGCAAATATCTTTGTTATAAAGTGATTTTTGGTCTTTTGGATATACACCTAGTAGAGGAATTGCAGGATCAAGCAGCAGGTCTGGGGGAATCCCTGAGTATTCTCCATACTTCTTTCCAAAAGGGACTCTTGCACTCCCACCAGCAGTGCAGAAGTGTTTCCTTTTCTCCACATCCATGCCAACATCTGGAGTTTTGGAATTTTGTTATGTGAGTCACTCTTACAGGAGTTAGATGATATCTCAAAGTGGTTTTGATTTGCATTTCTCTGATGATTAAAGATGATGAGCATTTTTTCATGTGTCTGTAGGCTGTGCACCTATCATCTTCAGAGCAGCTTCTGTTCAAGTCCCTTGTTCACAAATGAAATGGGATTACTTATTCTTTTCTTATTAATAAGTTTGAGTTCTCTGTGGATTCTGGTTATCAAACAGTTGTCAGAAGCATAACCTGCAAATATCCTCTCCAAATGGGCTTGTTCGTGAAGTTATAAGTTCCTTGTTTCTAGAAGGTTTGCAAAACTGGATGACGTTTCACATATGTGTAGATGGTACTATTGTTTTTATTTTGACATCTGACGCAATAATTTGTACATTCTCTCTCAATGCTAACATTTTACAGTTCTGACAGCTTTGAGAATATAGATAAGAAGATCCCCTATAACAGTGACATCAAAATTCGCTAACTTTTTCCCTTGTACCCCTAAAAAGACTTCTTTATTGCATATGTCTGAATTCATTGTGCACTGTGTACCTTAAGACCCCCACCAGCCCCGCCTCTTGGAAAAAATAAGCATCCAAGATTCAATTAAAAGTCTAAAAATAATAACCAAAAAGCTTACTTTGTCAGAGATTTCTTTATGATTCACACAAGAAGGAAAAAAATGAAAGAATTAGCACTGCCGTCGGAATAGCTGTTGAGAGCTACGCTCACGTACCAGGAGACAAGTACAGTGGAAGAGTGTGGGGCCCATACTCTTTTCGCTGGGATTGGGGCGGGGCAGAGACCAAAAAAAAAAAAAAAACCCCACGGATCTCTAAGCCTCTGGGGCCCCAGCGGACCAGCTTGGTTCCTTGAAGGGCAGCGACCAGCTCAGCTCATTGGCTTCAAGCACAGCCAACTCGGAGCTCAGAGCTCGGCTGCAGACTCGCTGTTGAGCGGCTGCAGGAGGCAGGGGCCTCCAGCTTCGCTCCACGTGCCAGAGGCCCCCTGCTGTGGATGGGGCGCTGGGGGCCGAGGTGGTTCCGGATCCCTCTGCCATTCAGGATCTGGAGCTTTACAGGGTGCTGAGTGAATGACAGAACAGCCTCTGGAGTCTGAGTCATGGCTAATTAAAAACATTTTGAAAATTCATTTCCAAAGGGGAAGTCAGAGAGGATGATGGGACCTAAAATGCTCCTGTCTGGAGGAATATTTCACACAGAGAAGTGGGTCAGGGGAGGGAAGAGACTCTCGGAAAAGGGGTACGGCCTTTCGCAGGCCTGGGGGACGCAACCTCAAAGGTGCCAAGCCAGTCCCCGCAGCCAACCCCACGTGCTGACTCCCACGGAAACGCAAGAAAGCAACTCCCAAATAAAATACATTTTATCCTCAAAGGGTCCCCTCTTGTCCAAGCAAGTATTTGCAAAGCCTCTCTTCACAAGTCTTCAATGCAGGGAAAGAGGCTGAGAATGGAACCCGGGAAGAAAGGGACAGCCCCCTCCCTCAGCCATCACCATCCATCACCGCCTCACACTTCATAAATAAAGCAAAGAGGAAAACTTGCCTCGTGGTGTTTAAGCCGGCCAGGTGTATATAGCTTTAACAGATCCAGGACACTTATCTCAAGCGGGGAGCGTAATTTCACGGTAATAATTTGCTTTAAGTGTTGCTGATTGCTTCCTATTTCCCTCCTGTTAATGACTTTTGCACCTTTCCACTGCTCCTTTTATATGCACTGCTAGGGCAGTTACTATGGGAGGCTGTTTAGACGACAGGGGCTTTCCCCTGGGCTGCTAGGAACTGTGCTGGACGCTCCCACGACCTGAAAAATCCCTTTCATACAGGTACTTCCTATTTTAAAAAGTTTAACACGTGTCAGTATCTGTTCCTTCGCAATCGCTGCTACCCCTAACGTACCTGCCGTGTTCATAAGGCAGCGAGCAAAGGTAATTTGCTGTTCATAAATTTCTGAGCAATTGGAACCAGCTTGCAGAGGGTGGTAAGGAGAGCCTGGGTTTGCATGTAGGTAAGAATGTACCTGCCTCGTTTCAGCGGGAAGTCCGAGGTGGAACGCCTTGGAACGTGTGGCAGTATTCGGAGGGTCATCTGAAAGCCTTTTAATCTTCACATTTTTAAAGCAACTCGTGCTTGCAGAGTTTGGAAAGGTATTTTCTTCCCCTATAGGCAATGATTTCAAATTTGAATGAAGTCGTTTTCCCCATATTTTATGGAGAAAAAATAATTGATAGCATGTTCCTCATGTCCCCAGGGAACGAACGTAGAGGCACACCCAGTCCTGGGGCTCACCCCGCCTCAGAGCCTGTCTTCTCCTTTTCCAGTGTCCTCCCGCCTGTTCTTTCCATTTCTTTGTCTTCGTCCAGCCCTTGCCATCCATCCTCTCCTCTCTTAGACCTCCTTCACCTGCGCTCTCCTGCTGCTCCACACAGCCTGGCTGTCTCCCCTCGCTGTAACTCCACTGGTGGCAGGGCAGTGTGTGATCAGAGCGGTGGACAGACACAAACCGTGGGTGCTCTTCAGCTTCTGGTGCTGAGTCCCACTGCCCAAGTTCACCATGTGGGACCAAAGGTGACTATGAATAAGGGACTGAATAGAGATGGAAGATACTGGGCATGCGTCAGCACCACTGTGACAGCCGGGCTCGGAATCATAAGGTGCTTTAATCCCCAGTGACAAACCCACCTGAGGAAAGGGACACCTGAAACCAGGCCAGGAAATACTTGTGCAGGAGGCAGGGAATTTGATCCGCACAGCTTTTCTCAGTCACTCGGGTTCTAATTGAAAACAAGGACAAGTCCTAACTCCCCAAACAGAGTGTTCTCAACACCTGAGTCAATCATCTTGAAACGTAACCTAGGAAGAGTTTAGCAGGGCTGTCACCCCAAGATTCCTTTCTATAATTTTTGGTCTACTTTCAGGAAAGGTTTTCCTTCTGCCATGGCCTTCCTGTTAGAAAAGAAAGCGATTTCTGCAGACTCAGGTAGGCATCATTCATTCATTCCAGAAAATACACATGAAGTGCCCACCATGTGCCACACGTTCCAGGTGCCCCACGATTCCTCCTTCAAGGCGTTTGTACTGCAGAGCTGGTGGGAGGGACGGTGAACACGCCAAGGTAGTAAGTCACCTCACATGTTGAAAGGCAGTGAGTGCCTTTAAAAAATTGAATAGAGCAAATGGGGTAAACAAGGAGGTGGCCATGGCAGTGTAAATCGAGTAGTCAGAGTGGGCCTTACTGAAGGGGAGATATTTGAGCCAAGTGTTAAAACAGGTGATGGAGGGCTGGGCACTGTGGCTCACACCTATAATCCTAGCACTCTGGGAGGCTGAATGCTTAAGCTCATGTGTTTGAGACCAGCTTGAGCAAGAACAAGACCCCTGTCTCAGCTAAAAATGAAAAACTGAGGCAAATGGATCACTTAAGCCTAAGAGTTAGAGGTTTCTATGAGTTACAATGCCATGGCACTCTACCCAGACTCTGAAAAAAAAAAAAAAAAAGAGGGAGAGAAGGAAAGAAAAAGAAAAAAGAAGGTAAAGGAGTTATCCAAGCAGCCAGCTGGGAGAAAGAGCTAGAAACCTATAGCCCTGTAACAAAAGCATGTGACATATGACCCAGGAGCAAGGATGCTGCTGGGATAGGATCTGAGTAAGAGGGAAGAGTAGGAGGCAGTGAGGTCAGAAGGTAATGGGGGCTTCACAGGCCCCCTCAAGTGTATACACTTGAGCTTTATTCAGAGAAAAGTTGAGAGCCATTCAAAAGTTTTTGAACAGAGTAGTTGCATGACCTAAGGTCCATTTCAAAGGATTGCTCTGGCTACCCTAGTGAGAATATGTTCCGTGTGTGTGTGTGTGTGTGTGTGTGTGTGTGTGTGTTGGGGAAAAGGGGAAGCTGGAAGAAGAGTTAGAAGGCCACTTAATCCATGCAAGAGATTGGCAGCTCCACCAGAGTGGGAGAAGTGGAGGCGATGCAAAAGAATTAGAGTCTGAATGAATTCTGAAAGCAGAGCTGGTAGGATGTCCTGATGAACTGATTGTGCAGCAAGAAAGAAAGAAGAGTCGGGTGCCTGGGTGGAGGGAGGGTGATTGGAGGGATCACCTCTATGGTTTATCTTTCAAGGGGACAAGTGAATCTTTCTAAAAGTAGAATATAAACGTCTTAATGCAATATGACATAAAGGCTATGTTAACCAGTTTGATGAAAATATTTCAAATTGTATATGAAAACGTCACACTGTACCCCATGATTGTGTTAATGTACTCAGCTATCATTTAATACAAAAAGAAGAGTCAAGAATGGCATTGAGTTTTTTGGCCCAAGCAATTGTAAAGATGGAATTGCCTTCACTTATGAAGGAGATGAGGAAATTTCACCCCAGAATGTACTACTCGGTATAAAGAATATTTTGAATTAAGGCACTTAGAGATTAACTGGTCACTGGAAGGGGCTTTTCCTCCATCTGCATAAATAGGACAACCTGATCAGAAGATCAAAGGGGGCAGTTGACTTCTGTCCCTTTCCCAGTTACCTCAGTATATTGCGGAAAGAAGATCAAGAATACAGGCAGACCTGACCCCAATAATTTAGAACATAATATCTATCCCTCAGGTTAATTTACAAGTCAATCTGTTTCTCCCATCCATTTGTCCTTTCTCGTACCGTTTGTTACCCCTGAGCAGAATTACCTGTACTCATTTTCCATTCCCTCTAAATGTACATAAAAATATCTGAACTGCATTGGGACATTGGGTAACCACCCTTGTGATGCCATGCACATGGTATTTGGAAACAAAAATTTCTGTCATTAATCCTCCTTAATTATGAGTTGACGTTTCAGCAAACTTTCAGGGGAAAGGGCAAATTTCCTTTCACCTCTTCACCTGCAATCAAGAAGACAACAGGGAGAGAAAGTTGGATAGTAGAGATTAGAGGTTTAGTTTAAAATGCCTGGACTGGCTGGACGGGGTGGCTCATGCCTATAATCCTAGCACTCTGGGAGGCCGAGGCAAGTGGATTGCCTGAGCTTGTGAGTTCAAGACCAGCCTGAGCAGGAGTGAAACCCCGTTGCTACTAAAAATAGAAAAAATTGGCTGGACATTGTGGCTCATGCCTGTAGTCCCAGCTACTCAGGAAGCTGAGGGAAGAGGATCACTCAAACTCAGGGGTTTGAGGTTGCTCTAAGCTATGATGCATGGAAGTCTACCTAGGGAGACAGAGTAAAAAAGAAATGTCTCCAAAAAAAGGCCTTGAGTTTAATAGATTTGTCATTTAATAATGGATACAACATTTTGCAATACTAGTAAGTGCTATCCTAATATTTTATAGTTATAAATATTGTGATTTACACTTTATGCATGTCTAGAAAAGCTAAAAAGTCAGTTAGGAAGATTAAAGTTGCTTTTGAAAAGCAACCCAGGATCTGCAGACAGTGGCTTTAGGTAGTAATATTATCAACATGTCAGGAAAGTACCATCACCTTTGGAGGAAACCACTGGATTTAGACAAATGTCCTACTTGAGTAAATTGACCAGCTTATTCTAATGAATGTGATTGCTCAGCCCCTTGCTTCCTGCCACTCTCGCCCAGGCTTTCCTGTGCACAGAGCATGTGACAACGTGCCATGGTTCACAGTGTGGCTTCTTGGAAAAGTCTACGGAAGCTGCCAGATTCAGAGCACAGGTCAGAGAAATAGGGGCTTTCCCCCAAATGGATAGTTTTCCATACCAAATGGCCCACACTTACGCTCAAAGTAGTGGGATTTAAAAGGCTTCATGATGGATGAAGCAGCAAATTGATTGGGATAAAAGGTGCAAGTGTCTAAAGGTTCAAGCAAAGAGCTCTGTGGGGTGGGTAGCTTTTCTGTGGCTATACGCGATATGAAGCAAAAACATGTCTAGGGGTTCTGCCCGTTCAGCACACTGTCTAATTTTAACAAAATCTGGAAGGTAGGTCTGGGCTGGCAGTGCCCAGGATGTGAACTCATTGACAATTCCAGCAGTCCCTACTGTGTGTTATTTCTAGGATTAAAAAAAAAAATCCATGGGTTGATTTTTTTTCTCCCATAGGTTGATTTTTTTTTCCTATTCTTCTCTTTGGAACAGTAGCTTCAATAAAATAATTAATTGATTCTTTTTGAATAAAGAAGAAACGAATGTTTTGACTATAGAAATTAAACAGAATTTCAGAACTGCAATGATAAAATAAGTGGCTCAAAGAACAAGGAAACTTGCTTCTCTCTTATGTAAAAACTCTAAGGTCAACATTTCAGGTCAGTAGGCAGCTCTGATCCACAAGGTCATTTGGGAACCCAGGCTGATGACAAGGCTATTTTGGAACTCTTTTTTTGGAATGCCTACATATAAAAGCATATATATTTAAACTTTCAAAAAAAAATTACCCATCAGAGCAGTCATCACATGAGGTTGGACGATTAAGTTTGCAAACTCATCCTAAGAAAATGCTTTGAAAGGCGGACTAGACACTGGCAATAGTGCATAGCGTCCTATGGGAAGTATTTTGAAGGTGACCATGGTGATATTCAGCAATGAGGTATGTAGAGCTTTTCTAGGATGAGATGGATAACTTAATTGTCTAACCTTATAGACTTGAGAGAGCAGTAAACAACATTGAAAAATCTTAAGCACACCACTAGTCCCAGAACTTGCTCTTCTGTTTGTAGACCATTACTATAAATGTAACCTAAAACCGTAGACATCCCACCTACCACACTCCACCATGACGCACAGAGTGCCTAATTTAGTTGGTTAGAAGAACCCAAAGTTCTCTTGGGTGATTTTATCACCACAGGAGAGCTGGGGGGGGGGGCAGTAAGGACAAGGGGAAGGAGAGATCCCCCCAGGTAAGAAGATCCTTCTCAGTCATTGCTTCCCACAGGGAAAAGATGTGCAAACTCATCTGGCGTGGAGAGAATAGAACCCAACGCTAACTCCCCAGGAATACCTGGAATGGGCGACAACTTTTGGAATAACCTGCAACCTGCTCTAGCTTTTGAGGGAGAAGGTGATCTAAAAGTCAAGCAGATACTGAAAAAAAGTCATGGAACATTGTAGTTTTTTTTTTTAAGTGTAAATATATATGCTTTTATATGTAGCCATCTTTAAAAATTGTCCCTATATTATATTTTTAATTTTTTTTTCATTCTCCACATGCTCACCAACACTTGTTAACTTGTTCTTTCCTGTGTCTTTTTCTGTAATAATCCCCCTCATGGCTGTGAAGTAGTATCTCACTGTCTTCTGACTGGCATTTCCCTGCTGATGAGTGATGGTGAGCTTCCTGTGCTTATGGACCCTGTGTATGTCTTCTTTGGAAACCCATCTATTCAAGTCATTTGCCCGCTTCTGATCGAATTATTGATCAGAACTCAACTATTGTTGAGCTGTAAGAATTCTTTCTATGTTCTGGATATTAACTCCTTATCAGATATATGATTTGCAAATATTTTCTCCCATTCTAGTGGTTTGCATTACATGCTCTTGATTATCTTCTCTTTGCCTCATCTTTTTATTTTTCATTGACATGTAATAATTGCACATTTTATATGATTGTGCCTTTTGATGCCCACAAGTTTTTAATTTTTTGAGATAGTCTAATTTATCTATTTTTTTCCTTTTGTTGTCTGTGCTTTTGGTGCCATACCCATGTATAAATTTATATTGTATGCATAGGGTCCTCAAGCAACCCTATGTATAAAATATGTGGATGGGATGTCAAAGCTGTGTGACTCAAGGGATGAATCAGTGTAACTTCAGGGTTTGCCGTATTTGTCTCTATAACTGAGCAGTAGGATACATCGACAAGGCTCCGTCACTCCCTTTGACCATGTTTATGGACCAAAGGAAAAAAGATTATGCCACTTAAGAAAATGGACAGCATCCATTTCTGAGGCAGGGCCACATGCCAGGCACTTTTCATACATCCTCTAATATATCACTAATAACCTATGAGGACATATTGCTCAGCTCATTTTCCAGATGGAGAAACTGGGGTTCAAAAGATGAGTCATTTTCTCATGTTCAGAGAGCAAGGCATGAACTATGCATTAAACTCAAATCTGAATAGATTAACAAACTGTCGCACATGTACCCCATGGAGTACTATTCAGCCATAAGAAAAGATGGAGATTTTACATCTTCTCTGTTTACCTAGATGGAGTTGAAACACATTCTTCTTAGGAAAGTGTCTCAAGAATGGAAAATAAAATACCTAATGTACTCAATAATATGAAACCAATACATAAACAATTACACAGCCGCACGAATGCTATATCACAAATGTGGTCTAGCGAGGGACAGAGAGGAGGGGGAGGGCAATTGGAGGGAGGTGCCTAGTGATTGGCAGGAGCTCACCTAGTGTGCACAAACTGAGTGTGTTCAGCACACTCCCGGGGTGAGGGGCTCAACTGCAACTTGAACTCTACCTTGAAAGTGGGAACAATGTAACCTAAAAATTTGTGCCCTCATATTAATTTGAAATAAAAAAATTATTTAAAAAGAGAAAATACATGAATTCAAATCTAGCTGAACCACAGCTTATGTTTACAATACTCCACACTTGAGGGGAATAGTGTTGCATGAAGTCGTCACTACCTCTATACAGACAGGGAATTCAGACCCTTTGCCTCACACGTTCCCGAGGGGAGGGAGCCGTACAGCATTGCGAGTAAATAAACAGAGCAAACCCTGCTGCAGGACGCTGCTGAGCGACCAGGCAGAATATTGGAGCGTCTTTGTTGACAGGGCAGCCTGTGCATAGAAGCCAGAAGGCACTAAGATCCTGCTCTCCGGTGCCTGCAGCCCAGCCCTGCCTGCCATCACTAGGGGACTGTTGGCTGTGTAAAGAGTCACATGTCAGTGAGTAATCACCAAGAAAAGCAACTCTCTGAAGGGCTGATCAACACCTCAGGGTCAGGACACGCCACACAGATGTGTGGATGTCTTCACGTGTGTGTTTGCATTCTGAGTACCTATTAAGATCTGTCAAGCATGATCGAGCATCTTTAATTAAATGCCCGAGGCTGTCTGAATTCACCCACATGCACCCTTTGGTTTCTACCCACTTGTCACTTGATAAATGTTTTCTATGGAATTTCGTGTTAACTTTATTTACCTCACCAAGTAAATAAAATACACATTGAAGGGATTGCCTTTTTTTTTTTTATTTTGTTCACTCTTGTATGCCGAGAAACATTTTTTTCTGCTTCATGCGCAGAAAACTCTCTCTCCAACTATGTAAGCAGCCAAATTAGAACTTAGAATCTAGAGGCAGAAAAATTGTCACTTAATGATCAAATATCTCTTTGAAACAAGGTGTGTTATCCAACGTGTTTGAAGTAATGCAATGTGTCTAGAATGACTTCTCTTAATTTTTAATCCTATGTGTATTTCAAGGGGAATTTCATCCATCTGGTTCCCATTCACTTCCTCTTAACTGATCAAAGTGGTACTTTGTAAGTGATGTTTGATGTCCAAAATGCCTTGTGGGTTTTTAAGGCTTTATAAAGGGCCCCCCATCGGTCCATTTGCAGCACTGGCCGCAATCAAAAGGCTCTATTTTATTTACCTGACATAGTTTCAAATGACCAGAAAGGTGTATACTTGAGCAACTGTCAAAGCTGTCAGCCTTCTGCAGTCACAATTTTGGAGTGTGATAAAGTGCCAGGCCCTGGGTGGCAGGTTGCTGGGGGCTGTGCGTGCTCAGTAGGGCCTGCCTGCTCAGGAATGGAGGCCACACACTCTGCACTGTCCCCTGGCTGGGGGTCTTTGTGCACAGTGGGCGTCCCTAGGCCCTGGGAGCTGTGCTCTGAAACTTCTGTAACGCAGCACTCTACACATGTGGCTGCACACCCTCCCCCTTCCCTGTAGCACACACAGAATAAATGGACCCCTGGTTAAAGCTTTTTCATCGTGTGTGTCGTCTGTGATCACTTCAAAACATGCTCTTAGCTCACACTCTGCTGTATCTGGAAAACAACACACTCGGCTGCCCATGCTGTTCCAAATTCTGCCCCTAGGAGACTTCCTGCCGTCTTCTCTGGCCTCAGAGCTCCAGATAAGGAGAAAACCAGTCTACCATTCCAAAAACGGTTGCAGAAGTGGTCTTTAAGATCACATAAAAATGTTAACTATCTGGGTGTCTGCAAGTATCAAGTCGTTCATTTAATTTTGTATTCATCCTTCCTTTTAAATGTTTAGTGACATGTGGTCATGACCTTAGTCAATTCTCCACTCATTAGTCACTCCATAAACATCTACTGACCACTTACATTGTGTCAGACACTCTGTGAGGCCCTGAGATTTTCAGAAAGCAAGCTTGTCCCTGAAGAGCCACTCACACACTCCCTGCTCTGTGTCAGCTGACAGCTCCGAGTTCTCTGCCTGGCTGATGCTGTGCCCTTCGGAACCAGCCTCTGTCCATGTGCATGTGGGGGCCCAAGCAGACAGACACAAAGGCCTGCTTGCTCACTAGTTACAAGGGGAAAAGTCTCCCAAGCTTCAACTTATTCTTTGTTTTGTACGGATGGAAAGGTGTAACAACACACCTCACCCATCAGAACAGCCATGGCCAACTCTCTCATAACAAAAGACAGGATAATAAGAAAAAAAGCACAACAAATTCATCTACCCAAAGTTTGATGTGACACAAGATCCTTCAGATTGAAGGTTCAAAGACTGAGGGAAAACTGTGTGTTTTTGTCCTGACATTTGATGAAGAATGGACAGCCATGTAGACATGTGATTGGTCAAAGGATATGATCTAGTGGTGATAGACTGAGGAGGGAAACTCAGCAAGTCTATCGGCTCAGGTTCTTCTTGGCCTCTTTGTGTAGCCTTTCTTCCTTCCGAGGATGGGGTAGGACCCCTGTCAAGTGAGGGTCTTCAAGAGAGAAGAGAGAGGGTGGCCTTTCTAGATGCTATGGCTTGCGTGGGGGAGGGGTTCTATTTTCTATGACCTGATCTGGGGAAGAGAAATTCTGATTTCTAC
Organism: Otolemur garnettii; assembly: GCF_000181295.1. NCBI lineage: Eukaryota > Metazoa > Chordata > Mammalia > Primates > Galagidae > Otolemur > Otolemur garnettii. Next base: position 20,474,781 of record NW_003852397.1, read on the forward strand.
GACTCATTTGGGGGGATAAGGAGGGGTGGGAGACAAGAGATCAGGAGAAGGTCAGTGAGAACTTCCTTCTCAAACTTTTCCAATGTCCTCCAGTTCTAAGTACACAGCATGTCAAGGTGCCATACTTTGGAATATTGTTCTGAGCCTCAAAGCTTAAATGATTGAACATTTATATAAACTCCAGTACTCCAAATGTCACAGTGCAGCATTTATATCTCAACCCTCAGCCTGTGGAAGGTTTTACTACTGCTTTGATATCTTACTATGAAGACAGACGGTCTTCATAGACAGGAGAAGGTAGTAATACATTACTTACAGCTTTGCCCTTGTGGTACTTAGTGATAGTTCTGTCAGTTTAAATAAATACAAAGTTTCCCTTTTATGAACTGGCCTTTTTTAGTTATTCCATCTCCCTTACCAACTGCGTCTTATCGTTGCACCATAAAGGAAAAGTTTTCAAGCTAATGATTCATATTCCAGTGAGGTCATCTGAATTTTTAGGACCTCAAATAAAAATCATACTGGACAAAGAATGAGCCCAGCTCAAACCAGACCGGCTGAGAGCTTATCTCACCAGGACATGGGCTCCCCAGTGGGTGGGGGAGATGATCATTGCAGCCTTTCTTTCTTGACTGGCTGAATATAAGCAGATGTGGTTAGTCCTGTGCAATCCAGGTATTTGTGTATTTGTGTTTATGTGTGGTTGCCAGGTCTAAATCAGCCAGGTGGTAATTTCTCTAGGAGTCCAGTGTAGGTATTAAATCTTGTGCTTACCCACTAATGGGTACACGTGCCCCTTAATCTGTCTTCCTGCAGGAGGGCTTGCTTGGCACTGTACAGCCTGAAATTGGGGCCAACCTTTCACTGGAGCCCCTTCCTGTGAATTACAGCCTGAGGCATGGGGGCCTGAATGGAAAACAGCCTCCAGAAGTTCAGCTGGAAGGGCTGACCAGACTCCAACCTAATGTTGAGAATAGCAGGAAGGCTTCTATTATTCTACTTCATTCTATCTGCTGTGAGGCAGTGCGGCGCCTGGAGTCTGACTGAGCTTAACTCATTTCCCTGGATTTCCGTGTCACAGCCATGGTGTCTCCTAAAGCCAAATATCTCACTCTTGAAACTCACTATGCTTCCTGCTATAGGATGCACTTGCCTGCCTTCTGGTGACCTTCAACACTAATAAAGGAGTCATAATATGACCTAGACAAGACCTAGGAGCCAATCACAATGCAAATGATTGATGGAAGGGCTTTCAGTTATCTGCTAATTGACCTGACACTTTGGTATAGTTCCTTTTGTTATGATTGTGTGGGTAGGAGGCGGCTTAAAAACACATTACCAGCATTGCTGGCCACACAGCTGAAGGTTAATCCTAAAATGTGGCAAGACAGACTGCATGTTATAGACTGGAGCCCCAGAGGCACCAGCTACACTCTTGTTCTCTCTTCCCTGGAAGAGAGGCAATTGCTGGAAGGATGGCAATGGTGCTTTGGAGACAATCCCACACGTGAATTGTCTTCAGTTCTGGGCGTGGGGTTAAAGGAGCTGATTTTCTCACTAGCATTGCTGACTGCTTTGATCTTCCATGTTTGCCCTCCCTCAAACGTTACCAAAACGGTTAGCATTTCTGCAGAAAAATCAGGAATTCACCATCCTCTCCTTTCTTCTTTTGGTCTCTTTATATTTCCTCCAAAATAAAATGAATCTTTGGTCTGACTCATAATGTGGGCCTATGACTAAAACAGCAGGACTGGGGAAATTGTTGGAGTTATCTTTTAAGTTTGCTGATTGTTACATTTCAGTATCTTTAGGCTGGGATTCTTCTTTTGTGAGGAAAGCTTCTGGGATTCCCACAATTCCTATCCTGTCTACTTAGTACATTTAGATTCAGAAGGTCAACTTACATCAAGCCTGGCAGAGTGACCAGCTGCCTAATATCAGCTGCTGTTTTGTATTTGGAAAGTGTCCACTCGTCCACATGCAAGGTGTCCTTGTGGAACCTACCCTGGAAGCTTCAGTCTGCCATCCTTGCAGAACAATGGCCTAGGGTGATTGCCCACTGTCTGGATCAGCAGTGGTCATCCTACACAAGCCAAAGCAAACGGGGTCAGAGCCCTCTACCTGGTATGTCAGAGGCAGACTGGAACAGCACACTACACACCAAGATGGCAGCTCCCAGCGGGAGGGGTATGCTGCAAATGTCCCTGGTTTGTTTCGTTGGCTTCTCATGAGTCTGTTACCTATTGAGCACTTCTTCAACCTATTAATGCTTCTGTCCTCTAATAGTTATTTACAACTGGTGTGCTGTGGCATGCTGGGTGCCGCTATGAGAGGACCTTGGGTGTGTGGTGAACATTTTTATAGATCATTAATAAGTTATTTTCCAAAGAAGTTCAAAGCACAGTAAGTATATTCTTTTTTTTACTCTTTTTTTTTTTTTTGATCAAGATAATTTAAGTGTGCCACGGAAGTTTGACTATAGATTCAAGTGTGCCATGACATAAAAAAAAGTTGAAAAACACTGCTCTACTATATCTTGGGTTAATGAATTTTAATATGTGCTATGCATATCTTTTCCTTTTGTTCTTCTTTATCTGTTTCCATTGTGAGATAGACAACTGAATTTGGTAACCTGATGAATAAGTTATTCTAAAAGTTCCCATCAAGACTTCCTAGATTGCTAATACTTTAAGACTTCCATTTCCATGTTGAAGAATCCCACCACTTCTTTCCAATCTGTTCTGGATTATAATTCATACTTTTGAGTTCTAATACATGCTGGGCACTGTGTTAGATATTTTCTCATATAATAATAACAACTAACATTTATTTTGAGCTTACTGAATACCACACATTATTAAAATAGTTTGTGTGAATTATTGCATTTAACTTTTTCAGCCACCACATGAAGAGTTTTATCTCATTTACTAAGAATAATCTTATGGATTTATGTTGTAATCCTTATGCTACAAACAATAATCCCAAGAATCAGAGAATGTTAAGTATGTTTCTCAAGCCAAAAACTAAGAACCAAGATTCAGACCCACATCCTTATCCATATATAGCATCCTCCATCCCTTTTAGTTGTACTGCATAAATCTACAGAAGACTAGCTTTAATTCTATTGAGTGCTTGCCTGATCTAAATAATTCCTAGAGCTTTCTTGTTTATAATATATTATACAGATTAAGTTTTTAAAGAAAATTTCTGAATCATTCTTCTGTCTGTTGTAGATTGATATTAACACATAAAGAAGTCAACCTGATACAGTATCTGACTAGAATACAGTGTAATTATGGAAGACCCAGCCCCGAGTACATACCATGGTATAAATATACTTTATCATCATCAACTAGAAAGTTACAAAATTCCATGTCCTACATAAATACTTAAGGTAGAACCCTCATTGGTACCTCTGGAACTTGGGTTAAGTCATTTTATGTGCTTGGTTATTCACCTTTGGTTATGGAAATGTTATAAAATATTAGTGATTTTCTATTGAAAGGAAATTCTCCATAAAATAGTCAAGAAGAAGAAACTGAAATGAAGTCTTTAAAATTAAATATGTGCATGCTCAAGAGGCTTCCCCTTTTACTCTCCTTTAAATTGATGCCCAATTCCTGAAACGTTTCATCCAAATACTTACTTTCCATCCTTTTAATCACCTTTGAAGACCCTCCAAATTTTTTTTTCTTTTTTAGAAATCCTCACTTTGTGGCCCTTGGTAGAGTGCCACGGTGCCATAACTCACAGCAACCTCAACCTCTTGGGCTCAAGTCTCGTCTGGGCCTCCTGAGTAGCTGGGACTACAGGCACATGCCAACATGCTCAGCTATTTTTTTTTTTTTTTCAGAGATATGGTCTCAGTCTTGATTGGTCTTGAACTCCTGACCTCAAGCAATCCACCCTCCTTGGCCTCACAGAGTGCTAGGATTACAGGTGTGAGCTGACGTTCCCCACCCAAATTTTCTATTAATATATCTCTGAAGTTATGATGCCTAAAAAAGGGTACAATTTACCAATACGGAGCAAGACATGTAGACTATTTAAAGGTTCTTTCATCCTTTCCTTATACTCCAAATTTCCCATATTGTCCTTTCCATGAAATATACTATAATACACTACCTCTGTCTTGCCTCATGGTCACACACACACACACACACACACACACACACACTTCTAGGTGGTTTTTTTGTTTGTTTTGGTTTAGTTTGGTTTAGTTTTGTATTTAAGGTTTTATTTTTCACATCCAGATTACAATTTACAAATGAGTAATGCTATGGTTTAAATGTGTTCCCCAATTTTTTGTGTTGGAAACTTAGTCTTCAGTGTGGCAGTTTTGACATAGTGGGGTCTTTTATAGGTGATTAGATCATGAGAATCCTGCTCTTCTGAATGGGTTATAATTCATTATGAATAAATCACTCATGGATTAATGGGTTAATGATTAATGACAAATGAATTAATGGGTTATTGTAAGAGTGGCACTGGTGGCTTTATATGAAAAGCAAGAAAGACCTGACTTAGTATGTTCAACCCCCTCTCCATTTGATAACTTGGGCTGCTTTGGAGATGCTTCAGAGAGTCCCCCCATACACACACACCTTCAAGAAATCCCTCATCAAAGGTGGCCCCTCCACCTAGGACTTCTCAGCCGCCATGATTTTAAGAAATACATTTCTTACTATTTACAAATTACTCAGTTTTAGGTATTCTGTTGTAAGCAAAACAGAAGATGGATCAATGCACATGGTTTAGTTTCCCTCCTAAATGAGAACACTTTCCCCTTCCTACTTACTCTCAAAACTGGATAGGTTTTGTTTTTGTCTGCCACTCAATTTAGAGGCTGCTGTATACTTTATGTTTGCTCTGTTCTCCCATCTACAACTTTCACTGTAAGCATGATCCCAGAATTATAACTTATAGAATAAAACATTTCCCCAGAGTGTCACAGTGACCAAATAATAATACCCCTCTCTGAGTTTGGCGCCCCATCCCCCAACATAACTGGTGCAAATTTCCGTATGGAAATAACATCATCTATAAAGCACTATGCCACTTGTTTTTTAAATTAACAAGCTCCTAACATAAATTTGATGTCGTTTGCTGATAGGAAAATTGGGCTTGATGAAGTTGATTGCTTTGATAATCCAACAAGTCCTGCTTGCACTCCTCTCTGCCTGGAGGGAGAAGACAGAGACTGCAGAAACACAGAACTTAATTCCCATAGCACGTATGGGAATAGGAAGGCTGGATGGGTTTCAGCCTCACAGAGGGCTGCTTTCTACTTCGGCGTCAGCATGCATCATTGGATTTCTGAGACAAGGTTCTCCAAGAGGCTGATTCAAACACAGAGTCTAGTCTTCCTTATCTAAAAAAAAAGATGAATTAGGAAGAAAACCTTAAGGTCTCTTATAAAATGTCACTAAAATGCTTCATCGTAATTTCTCAGCAGCTCTTTGTTCCCCAGATACATATTTTCACTAGCATTTCACAAGCCATTAATTGCAGTGCTACGCTAAATTTTTAGCCATCTTTGTATGTATTCATAATTAATAAACTGACTAATAAATTATAGTGATGAGGGACCATTAAGCCATGTTATATAACAATAATTATTTACAATCTGGGCTATAAAGACTATTCTAAGGATAATAGAGGGATTTTTTTTTATGAGATCTGACCATGAAGTTTGTAAACTCATCCTAGAAAAACTACTATACACCTCATTGCTGAATATCATTGGAGTCCCCTTTGAAGTAGGCCCCTTAGAAAGCTATGGACTGATGCCAGCACCTACTCCACTATTCAAAACAATTTTGGAACTCTCTGAAATGGGCATCAAAGCTATTGTTACATTACCCTTGGAGTTCTATATGTCGTCAAAATGTCTTCCTTTCAATATTTCCTTTATCCTCAGGTAAAGAAAAGTCACTGGGGGCCAGATCAGGTGAGTAGGGAGGGTGTTCCAATATAGTTGTTCACTTGTTAAAAACTCCTTCACAAACAGTGCTGTGTGAGCTGGTCCATGGTCATGATGCAAGAGCCATGAGTTGTTGGCCAAGATTTTTCAGTTAAGATCTTTTTGTTTCTCTACTGATGTTTACTTGGTCTGCCATGATTCTCATAGTCAGCCGATGATTTTGGCATACATTTGATGAATTTTTACAATGTCTTCATCAGTTCTGCTTGTTATTGGCTGCCCTGAACTCTCTTCATCAGTGATGCTTTCTCTCCCTTCAGAAAAACATTTAATCCATTTGTACACTGCCATTTTCTTCATGGCATTAATCCCATAAACTTGGACTAAGTTGTCCCTGATTTCATTTCCACTCTTGCCAAGTTTAACAAGAAATTTATGAATGTGTGTTTGTTGCTCTAATTAAAGTGGGACATTCTTGCGACAGCACTCAGAAACATGCAACAATAATAATGAATGCTACTCAGCAAGACACTGCCACAAGTCAACACAAACACAGCTGTGAGACACTGATACACCAAGGCTATGCAACCTGAGTAGTTCATGCAGGGCTACCAACATAAGCACACAGTGGGAGGTTCACAAACTTAATTGTCAGGTCTTATGTGAATTTGTAATCATTCATACATAATAAAATAAAAATATCCTTTTCAATTTTCAAGTATGTTATTGAAGCCAAAATTGAATCTTATCATTTTTAGGATTTATGTATGCTTGATTTCTATTGCATTTGCTTTAGACTGTGGTTGCTTCATGAAAATGGCAAAGTTTTTTCCACGTAGTGAGGGGTTTAACTACATTTTATTTCCCCCAATCTTATTAGCCTTGGCAAAAAAAAAAAGAAAAAAGTTTTAAAAATCTGTGTTTCTCCAGGGAAATCTAAGATGTTTACCTAAAAGAGGTTTCTGAGATTATCTAACTCTGTCTTGTTCCAATTATGTTCTGAGAAGCCTGAGGAGGTCCACAGAGACACCAAGGAATAGGGGCATGGGATAAGGTCGGGATAGGATGGGATGGGAGAGGGGGAAGTGGTTTGTGCACTCACCTCTGGTTGAGTTGAGCAGCTCTACTTTGGAACTGTTTTACACTTTGAATTTCTATGTAAGCTTTCATTTGAAGAAAGATCTATGTGATACCAGGAATATTATCACTAACATTCAAAAGGATTTGAAATCCAATGATCAAATTCCTAAATTTTATAAGGAAGGAAATGGAACTTCAGAGATATTCTCTCTGAATGATTCGTTCAAGGTAACACAGATAATACAAATTTGCCTGAATTAGTTATCCCTAATAATTAATGGGCCATGTTCAACTTCATCAGTGTTTATCAAAGGACTATTAAGTGTAAGGCACTATGCTAGGACTCCAGAGGATAAAGATAATAACATACAGCCCTCATATAAAAACCTAGTATGAAATGTTAAAGAAAAAAAAACACTAAAGATCAGTCCATCCAACCTACTTGTTTTAGAATTTAGTAGTTTTCTAAAATTCACATTTTAAGTAAGTGGCAAAATCATTGCCTGAATTTAAATCTTCTTACTGCAGTTAGAGTGCATTCTAAAAGTATGCCCCCAAATTTGAGTCTCTCAGGACGATTCTTCATTTTAAAAATTCAATTGAACAACTGCATTTTAAAGGTCCTGAGAAGTTCTAGAGTAAAAAAGTGTACTTATTTCCATGAAATACTATTTATGTCGTATGTGTGTCTCAAAGAAAATAATTTGAGTAATTCTGCACAATGCCTTTCCTCCTCCAGTCTTAACTAGATTTGAAACTAAAAACTACATTTCTATGCTTTACACATAATTGTGGTTGAGAAATGTGATCTCAGTGGTGCTGAACTGTATGTACATTTTATATACACATAATGTGTTTGAATGTCATAGAAAATATTATATACATATGTCCAAATAAGTGTGAATTAAAAGCAATAAACCAGTTGTTAACAATGGGCTGCTTTAGTTTAAAATCAGTTTGCAACTGTTTAGTATTTGTCAAAAATCTCAATGTGTTTTTATATTCCTTCTAAGTATAATGCAGGCATTATAATTCATTGAACGTGTTGAATTAATTTTAGTAATATAAAGATTAAGGAATACCACTTGCCAATTTTCAAAGATAAATTAATCTTCTGCCAAAGGGAAATCAATTTATTTTTCTTTTAACATTTTGGTGCCGTTTGTTTTGGTCAGAATGCTAAATTTAAAAAAAAAGAATAAATAGCAACTCGTGCCTTCCCCCTCCTCCCGAAAAACATTTTCAGTTGCATCAAACCAATATAATACTAAACCTTGGGAGAGAACTCATTCTTACAAGATCTGTAGACCAATTTTTCAAGATCAAAAGTGTTTATATAAGCTTACAAAATTTTGGATCTTTTCCAACACTGTCTCTAACACTTCTGAGGTGGCCCATTACTAATATTTACAATATTTTTGACATTTTATGGGATGGACTCATAAGTCTTTATGATAGGCAGGCTTTCTAACATGATTGAGTGCTGGAACAATTTGCTGTTATGTGAAAAGCCGTCAGATGTGACTGGCATTTTGCAACAGGAAGGAAATAATTTATAGGTAGTATGAGCCTGTTGTATCTTGTCGGCTTTGTTAGTTGAGAAATGTCACTGGGGACCCATTAGTACAGATGGCTGTGCTGCCCACCTGAGAAGCATTCCTTGCCAAGTGATTTGAGACCTGTGTTCAGGCAATGCTCCTTCCTGTGGTAAGTGTTACCTTTCCTTACAGAAAACTTTTAGACATAGGCCCTTAGGTATTCTGATTCGCTTAACCCTTAATAATACAGGTTACACTTACAATAAGAGCCTTACACTAATTATGCCATTATAATAAGATTTTTCCCTTTATAATAAGACTTTTTGCCAAGTTCATGCCCTTACCAAAGTGGTATTTATAAAATGAAGTATATTCTGAACTTTTTTTTTTTGAGACAGAGCCTTAAGCTGTCCCCCTGGGTAGAGTGCTATGGCATCACAGCTCACAGCAACCTCCAACTCCTGGGCTCAAGCGAGTCTCCTGCCTCAGCCTCCCAAGTAGCTGGGACCACAGGTACCTGCCACAACACCTGGCTATTTTTGGTTGTAGCCGTCATCGTTATTTGGTGGGCCCGGGCTGGATTTGAACCCAATACCTTAGGTGTATGTGGCTGGCGCCTTAGCAACTTGAGCCACAGGTGCCAACCCCTGAACTTTCTTATAACATCCCTATAATGATTCATTTATCAACTGTGATTTTTTTCAAAGTTTGTTCATTCCTAACAATGCTTCTTTTGAACTGGACAACAATTACAAAATTATGGTACAGAGTCTGACAATGAAGTTCCTGAACTTGCCACTGTGCATTTATGTTGGCAGCACTGTACAAACAACTCAGTAAGCTTTCATAACCTTGATATACTACATATCAGTGTCTCATAGTTGTGTTTCTGTTGACATGTGGTGGTATCTTATTGAGTGGCATTCATTATTATTGAGTTTTTTGGAATGCCATCACTAGAATGGTGGAGCTTGGAATAGAGCAACAAATATTTCTTGTTAAACTTGGCAAGAAAATGCTATGAAGAAAATGGCAGTGTACAAATGGATTAAACGTTTTTCTGAGGGGAGAGAAAGTGTCACTGATGAAGGAAAGTCAGTGCAGCCAGCTATGAGCATCACTGTTAAAAACATTGCAAAAATTAATCAAATTGTACATCAAATTTATCAGCTGACTGTGAGAATCATAGCAGACCAAGTAAACATCAATAGAGAAACAGGAAAATTGTAACTGAAAATCTTGGTCAACAACGCATGGCTATTGCATCAGGACAATGCATCAGCTCACCTGGCACTGGCTGTGATGGAGTTTTTAACTAGTAAACAAATAATTATATTGAAATACCCTCCCTACCCACCTATATATTGAAATACCCTCCCTACCCCAGTGGCATTTTTCTTTAGTCAAGGGTAAAGGAAATAGTGAAAGGAAGACATTTTGATGACATGTAGTACTCCAAGGTTAATATAACAACAGCTTTGATGGCCATTCCAGAAAGAGAGTTTCAAAATTGCTTTGAATGATGGAGTAGGTGCTGGCTGGCATCACTGCATAGCTTCCTAAGGAAAGTATTTCAAAGGTGACTGCGATGATACTCATCAATGAGGTATGTAGCACTTTTTCTAGGATGAGTTCTTGAATTTAATTGTTAGACCTCATACTTTAGTACCAAGAGCAAGAATAGGATAATGTCAAAGGCTTTTTGTCATTTACCAAATTAAGATTCCCCTCAAAATCAGTGCCGTTACTCAAACATTTATAAGAGATCTATTTGTCTGGGCCATGAAGGTTCCCACCTGCAACATTCATGCTCAAGCTTCTCCAATCTTGAAGTTATTTTGTGAGAACAGGTATAAGAAACCATATTAGTGCAACAACATGAGTGAGCTATGGCTCCTGCTCCACCAATAGGTGGAATCAAGGCAAACACATACACAGGCAGTACCACTCATCAGTCTCCAGCACGAGGTATGAGATAGCAATGTCGTAGTATTGATAGAAATGTCGTAGTGTTACCAGTTCCTATGCTTGTATTCACCAAAAAAAGAAGACTGATAACTGTATGTTTCCCTCCACCCTTTAGAGAATGTGAGATATAAATGAGCAGAAGTTCTCCTCCTTCAGCTGTGCCCAGCTTCTCCCACCCACCCCCGGCAACATCATCTTTTTCCTGAGGACCAGGCACTTCCCCCTCCCTCATCCTTAGCGGTGTTTAAGGCTTTACCCTTTTCTCTTGCTGCCCTGTCCTAGCCCAGCTCCTTATAGGATTCTGGTCTTTCACTTTGCCAGAGTCCTCAGCATGATGAGATACGCACCAGTTTAGAGGGCAATGAAAGTCAGCACACCCTCGGGGATGATTCCAACCGGAGTTCTCTTCCCCCAAGTGGTTCCACATTTGTTATTGTGGTTGCTAATTTCTAACTTGCTGTCCTGCCACATTGCCTTAGGCTATTTGCTCCTAGCAGCGCCACATTTCAGGAGGCAAAGCAAGAGCTGCCCATCTGAGAGTCCAGCCCCATCAAAATACGTCTGGGAAAGCAAAGCTGCCAGTTGAAGGGAATAATTACAAGCGGCTGCCTAACTGCCACGGCGATAGAAACTTAACCCAAGTGTTTTCAGGTAACTGCCAGCCCTGGGCTTGGCTGCCTTCCATGGGTCCCACAGCACATAGCCCTGTGTGCAGTGAGTGTTTTACAGCAAGGGACAGCAGCACAGCGGCTTACATTAGAACTCATCCTAGGTACACCAGACAGCTGTGCCACAGCAAGCTGGACTGTTTCATGAACTCAGAAGCAACCTATGTTAATAAAATTTGAACCTGACTGCTTGTTTCAGTTCCTTTTTGATAAAAAACTAGTATTTAATTCCATTTAATAACATGTTTTTGCCTACCTACTGTGTGTTTGACGCCTGGGAATAGAGAAGATATAAGACTTAACCCAAAGACAGGGACATCGCTGCGACCTTTAAGCAATGTCCTATCAGACAGGGACACACACAAATGTTATAATTCAATGATAGATATAAAAACAGAAATAAAGAGGGGGACTCAGTGGCAATACAGAGAATAGAATGATTACTCATGACTAGAGAAAACCATAATGACTTCCCAAAGGTGATGCTGGTTAACTGGATTTTATGTGGTAAACAGAAACTCTCTAAGCAGAAAAGAAAGGGCCCTGTCCCAACCATCAGAGGGAGTACAGTGCACCAAGGTCTGGAAATGTGAACCAGAATGCTGCAGTGGGAGAAAAATGAATAGCTCAGGTTTACTGAGGGTAAAGTGTGCAGATGAGTCTAAGCAAGCAGCTCCTGCTTACAGAGTCCGGGTGCCAAGCTGCCACCCAGCACACATGGGAAGCCACTAAAGGGTGTAACACAGAATGTGGTGCAGTCAGGATGGTTTTCTGAACGCTCAAAATGGCAGCGCTTACGTGCTGGGGGATGCTTTGGCGGAAGAGCCTTAAATCAGCCGAGAGACTATTGCTGCGATCCCCCCAGGAGAAAGTGAAGGGTGAGGCATTGACAGTGAGGACAGTGATGACAACTCCACCGGGCGTGGGCAGAGGAAGTCACCATTCCACCCAATGCTGCTGCAGCCAGACGCTGGGTTTGTGTGTGTGTTGGTGAGTAAAATGGACCACTATGGTCTTAGAAGAACCAATGTGATACTCTTAAAATGATAGAATGACAAAGCTTTAAAATTAGAAAATGTCCTAAGAGGTCTAGTCCAACTCCTGCACTTTACATACAACATAGTTGGTGGTATGAATAACAAACATCAACCTGGCAGCCCAGTACCCAGCCAGTGAGACACTGGATTGTTTAGTAGAACAACAATCCACCAGTATATAGGTTGAAGTGTGGCCCCAAAGAGAATTACCTGTGAGTCGACATCTTTGTGTCTGTTATCAGATGAGGTCATGAGGGTGGACTCTGATCCAACATGACTAGTTTCCTTATAAGGACACGGCCATGTGAAGACACAAAGACCCAGAGAGAGGCCAGTGCCATGACTTAAAGCCCATACTCCTAACGCGCTGAGGGGCAAGGCAGGAGGATTCTTTGAGTTCAGGAGTTTGAGACCAGGCTGAGCAAGAGCATGACCTCGTCTCTACTAAAAATAGAAAAATTAGCTGGACATTGTGGTAGGTAACATGTAGTCCTAGCTCCTCAGGAGACTGAGGCAGGAGAATCACTTGAACCCAAGAGTTTGAGGTTGCTGTGAGCTACAATGACACCATTGTACTCTAGCTGGGTTGACAGAGTCTGTCTCCAAAATAAATAAATGGATAGACAGATAGTCAAATCTCACTAGACTCTCTTCTTTGAAATGTTCTTCTCAAACATTAGTTTTGGTCATACACTTCAGTACAAACTTCTAATGTCTGCTATAAAGAAAGTGTCTTTTAAATAAAATACACAGGAAAAAGATGGATAAATTTGACTATAGAACTATCTTGTACAGAAAATATATCCTAAGTAAAGTCAAAAAGCACTACAGTACTTTACCCAGGGAAACGGAATGAGACTCTGCCTCAATAAAAAAGACAGAGGTTGGGCGACACCTGTGGCTCAGTGAGTAGGGCACCAGCCCCATATACTGAGGATGGCGGGTTCAAACCCAGCCCTGGCCAAACTGCAACAAAAAAATAGCCGGGTGTTGTGGCGGGCGCCTGTAGTCCCTGCTGCTCATGACCTTGTTTTACCTTAAGGATAGGCAACGATATAGCTGGGTGTTGTGGCACTTGCCTGTGGCAGGCGCCTGTAGTCCCTGCTGCTCGGGAGGCTGAGGCAGAAGAATCGCCTAAGTACAGGAGTTGGCCGTGAGCTGTGATGCCACGGCTCTCTACCGAGGGCAACAAAATGAAACTCTGTCTCTAAAAAAAGACAGGGAGAACACTGTGGGAGATGGAGGCAGAGATGGCAGTGGGGAAGCTGCAAACCAAGGAAGGCTGAAGATTGGTGGCCACTGTCAGCGTCGGGAGAGGCCACGGACATCCTACCCAGATTCTCAGAGGGAGCATGATCATCCCAATTTCCAAATGGCAGCCTTCAGAACTGTGAGGAAATTCATTTCCGTTGTTGGAAGCTTCATGGTTTGTGAAACTTTTAAAACGTCAGCCCTAGAAAATTAATACAGATATTATTAAGGCTTAAATGCTGTGTGTGTGGCAAAGCCCCCTCATAAATAACTTCGAAATAATGCCTAATGAAAAGCTACATTAAAACAAAACAAAACAAAAACAAACTATAATCATTATATACTGTAAACTGATTTGGTTCAATAGTAAATCTCATTTCAATGAGTTTTCATCCAATGAAAACATTTAACTAAAATTTAAATTCACTTTATAATCGCTTTCATCCATTACCTCATTTAATCTTCATACCAGTTCTGGGAAGTGGGGAGAGTAAGAGAAGGGCTGATTGATGGAGCCAAGTCAAGACTTCCAGCACCAAACGCTGTGCTCCTCTCTGCATTCTGCCCCCGTAGTGACTTCACAGCTCATCTGTTAAGTCAAGCACCAGGATTTTTAAAGTAGGTACTCAAGAAAGGGCAACTTCAGCTATTAGTGTGAACACCAGCAAGTGGCTCTGTTTCTAGGAAAGAGATAACTAGTGACATAATGTAATAACATAAATAGTCATTCTAAAAAACATCGAGAGTTGAGAGCAGGAGAAAGACCTTATAAAGTGACATATTGCTGCATCTCCTCCCCGGCTATCTCCTAGGTCTAAAGAAATAAGCTTTCATTATAAAGGGAACATTTACAGCTTTAGAAACCAGAACAAACTAGCTGCTCTTAGACAAACTGGGTCAACTGGTCTCATGAATGATCCTATAATTCGTTATCTCGATTCTCATAGGATTTTTTTCAGGATTGGTAAGAAAAATCATGTCTTGGGCAAGTGACATAATTCAGTTTTTGTTGTTTTTTTCTTTTTATCTGGGGTTTTTGTTCCCTCTACCATTTTCATTTATTTATTTTTTTTATTTTTGAGACACTGGACAGTATGTAAGTGGCTGCAGGGAGACAAAAGATGGACCAACAATTTAACAGAAGAAGAGGAATCCGCTGCTAAAATATGATGCATGCACTGCTAAATGCCATTATCAGAAACTGGTTAACAGTGTTATGTTAGTTAAAGAAGTGGGTTTTGTCTGGCCTCATGCAGAAGAAGAAAGAGAGAGAGGGCAAAAGGAGGAAGATACTGGGAGCCTGTCGCCTTGTATAAATCAGCAAATGACAGTGGCTAGAGATCTTGTGGATCCTTAGTAAAGTAGCAGGAGTGCTGTCCAGTCTCACCCAGCAGAAGACCTGTGCATAGCAGCAGAGAAGTGCTGCATTTCTAAGAGTTTGTAATGCTTAGGATCATTCTCTATTTCAGCAGTTCTCAACCTGTGGGTCGCAACCCCATCGTAGCAGTGAAAATGCATTGCAGCATTAGGAAGATTGAGAACCACTGCTCTATTTGTTTCATGCCTTAGTAGTGGTCACAAGGCGAGGATAGTGATTCAAAGGTAAACATCAGCCTTGCATTTTTCTGACTAAGCTGAAGGCAAATACATGACCAATCCTCCATCCAGGCCGTAAAAGGTATGTAATATCTTGAGACAGACACCATTAACATAGCAAATAGGGGCTGTTTCCACGTGTGTATTAAAGTCCTCCTCAACTTAGAATTGTGACTCTGGATAGCAGGGATTTGCCAGACTGAAGATATTTTTCAGTAAATGAACATTGTGAGTTTAAGACACCCTAAGTAGAGATATCTAACAGGAATAGGTCTTATAACTACTAATTTATTGTCATATTCTATAACAATCTCACACAGTAAAATAATTAGAAGTCTCATGTTGTATTAATTTGTCCACATTCCCTCATATCTCTTCTATCTAATTTAATTAAACCATTAATTCACACCTTAATATCTTAGGGGAAAAAAACCAACCAGAATCTTGCTGTACCTAAGGGTCAAAATTCTGACCTCAACTTATCATAGTACAATACCTACTTAATAACCAACCATTTAGGATTTTAAGCTGGTATGTGCAAAATTTAAAACAGACCATAGAAACTGTTTTGGTTTTGATTTATTTGTCTGTTCTTTCACTTAATAAATAACTCCCCTGTCCAAAAAAAAAAATGTTCCTATTCCAAAGTTTATATATTACATTTAAGATAGTATAGAACTTTAAAAAATTAAAATATTAGGTTTTAATTTAATTTCTATTTATGTTTGTTAAAATTTAAAGCTAATATTTAAAAAATAGGTGAAGGATATATTAACTGGTTTGATGTAAGCATTCCAAATCATATATGAAATCAGCACATTGTACCCCATAAATGCATTAATGCATACATGATCTATGTGTTTATGACTTAATAAGAAAAAAAATAAGATAGAAACTCCCAATTCATATTTTAAATATCTCTTCTTCAAATCAGAAACTCCTCAAATTCAATCAAAAGTTGTGTCAGTTAAAATGATCCTTGTCAGGTTTAGGGGCATATGAGACACCAAATATCTTCAGATTTTTGTCAGAAAAAATGTATAGTTAGAAACTGGTAACAGAAAGATAACTGGAAAATCCCATAATACAAGTACACTAAACAACACACTCTGGATAACACTTAGGTCAAAGTAAAAATCTCAAGAAAATTAAAAATGCGGTGAACTAAATTAAAACACAAATACAGTTATCAACATTGGTGAGATGCAACAAAAGCAGTGATTGGGGGAAATTTATAGCATTGAATGCATATAATAAAAAAGAAGACAGACCTAAAAACAATGAAAACTAGAAAAATAAAGGTAAGTTAAATCCAAAATAAGCAGAAGTGGCTCAGCACTTGTAGCTCAGCAGCTAGGGCGCTAGCCACATACACTGAAGGTGGAGGGTTCAGGCCCAGCCTGGGCCTGCCAAATAGCAATGACAACTACAACCAAAAAAATAGCCAGGTGTTATGATAAGTGCCTGTTGTCCCAGCTACTTGGGAGGCTGAGGCAAGAGAATCTCTTAAGCAGAAGAGTTGGAGGTTGCTGTGAGCTGCAATGCCACAGCACTCTACCCAGGGCAACAGCTTGAGACTCTGTCTCAAAAAATAAAATAAAATAAGCAGAAGAAATAAATAGTAAAAATTGGAACAGAGACTAACGAAATTGCAAACAAGAAACCAATAGAGAAAAGCTGATGCTTTGAAAGATAAGTAAAGTCAGTAAGACTCTTAGGCTAATTAGGAAAGAAAAAGGAGGAAAAAAGAAAGGACACAAATTACTGTATCAGAAATAAAAAAGAGAACAGCTTCCATGAACATTAAAAGAACAAAAATGGAATGCAATGAACAACTTTATGCCCATAAATTTGATAATCTAGTTGAAAAAGACCAATTCCTTGAAAGACAATCTGCCAAGATGCTCAGAAAAGAAATAGATAATCTTAATAGGCTTTAATCTATTAAAGAAATTGAAATAATAATTAATAACTTTCCAAAACAGAAAATACCATGTTCAAATGGGTTCACAGGTAAATTTTACCAGACATTTAAGGAAGGAATTATAGAAGTTCCTACGTGAGTCCCTATATGAGTTCTCTACAATCTCATTCAAAAAAGAGAGGCAGAGAGAATACTTCCTAACTCATTCTGAGGCCAGTATCACCCTAATTCCAAAATCAGCCAAAGACATTATAAGAAAAGAAAACTATATACCAATATATCTCATGAACATAGAAGCAAAACTCCTCAACAAAATGTCAGCAAATTAAATCCAATAATACATAAAGAGAATTATGCACCATGACCAAGTGGGATTTATCCAAGTAATGCAAAGCTAGTTCGATATTTAAAAATTAATTCATACAATCCACCACATCAATAGGATAAAAAAGAAAATCGCATCATCATAGCAATACAGGCATAAAAAAGCCTCTGACAATATCTAACACCCAATCAAGAAAAAAAAAATTCTCAGCGAACTAGGAATAGTTGGATAAAAACTACATATACAAGCCTATAAGTAATTAGAAGCATTCCCATTGAGATTGTGGGAAAGACAATGATTTGATTGTGGGAAAGACTACTACTCTTCAACATTATAACAGAAGTCCTAGATAATGCAATAAGAAGGAAAAGGAAACAAAACATATAATAATTGGGAAGAAAGAAATAAAACATCTTTGATTGTAAACAACATACTTATTTCTGTAGAAAATCTGAAAGAATTGACAAAAATCTCCTGAAACTAATAAGTGATTGTAGCAAGTTTACAGAACACCAGGTAATCACTTTCCTATGTACCAGCAAAGAACAAGTAAAATTTGATATTTTAAATGCAATATCCTTTACATTAGCCAGCCCCTAAAGAAAATAGTTATACATCTAACAAAATTATGTAAAATATTTATATGAGGAAAACTACAAAGCTCTGATGAAAGTAACTAATTAAAAAGAACTAAATAAATGGCAAGATATCCATGTTCATGGATAGGGAGATTCCACATTGTCAAGATGTCTATTCTTCCCAACTTAATCTATAGAGTCAATGTAATCCCAATTATAATCTAAACAAACTATTTTGTGGATACTGACAAACTTATTCTAAAATTTTATGGGGAGATAAAAGATACAACATTGAAGGAGAGCAGAGGGGGAGGACTGACACTAACCAATGTCAAGAGTTAGCATAAAGCTACAGAAACCAGGACTGGATGGAAGCTACAGAATTGTATAAACGTACAGTAACCAAGACTATGTGGTTTTGGCAAAATAAGAGAAAAACTGGTCAGAGAAAGAGTCTAGAAAAGTCTAAATCAACTAACTTTTGACAAAAGAGCAAAGGCAACATAAAGGAGAAACAACAGTCTTTTCAACACATGGTTCTGGAACAATTGAACATTCACACGTGAAAGTAACGAATCTAGATATAGACTTTACACCCTTTACAAAAAATAACTCAAAATGGATCACAAACCTAACTAGAAGTTTTGTAGTTTTGCAATGCTTAGAAGATAACAGAAGAAAATCAAGATGCCCTTGGGGATAGCAATGACATTTTAGGTATAACACCAAATTTGTGATCCATGAAAAAAGAAAAAGAATTGATAAGCTGAGCTTTATAAGAATTAAAAATTTCTACTCTGCAAAGGACACTGTCAAGAGAGTGAGAAGACAAGCCACAAACTGGGGGAGATTTCTGCAAAAGACATGTCTGATAAAGGAGCATTTAAAAAAATATACAAAGAACTAAAAACTCAACAATAAGAAAATAAACAACTCAATTTAAAAAATAGGCCAAGGACCTCAGACAGTTCCCTACCTCCCCAAAGAAAATGTACAATATACAGGTGACAAATAAGCACGCAAAAAGGATGCTCCAGCCCGTGTTATTAGAAAAACGCAAACTAAAACAATGAGATGCCACTACACACCTGTTACAATGGCTAAAATCCCGAACACTGACAAGACCAAATGCTGGCAGGATATACAGCAATAGGAACCTTCATGCACTGATACTGTGGATACAAATGGGTGCAGAGACTTTAGAATACAGCTTGACAATTTCTTACAAAACTAAATACACTCTTACCATACAGTCCAACAATGGTGCTCCTTGGTATTTCCTCCGGAGAGTTGAAACTTATGTTCACAACAAAGACCTGCACATAGAAATTTATAAAAGCTTTATTCATAATTACCAAAACTCATAGGAAACAAAGATATCCTTCTATTGGCACATCAATAAATAAACTGTAGTTCATCCAGATGATGAAATATTATTCAATTGCAAAACAAAATGAGCTGTCAAACCATAAAAGGCATGGAGGAAACTGAAACGCAATAACTAGGTGACAGGAGGCAACGTGAAAAGGCTGCATACTGTGAGATTGCAATTAAATGACGTTCTGGAAAAGGCAAAACTATAAGATACTAAATATATAGTAGTAGTTGGCAGGCTTAGGAGACAGGGAAGAATTAATAAGTGGAACACAGGACTTTTAGGGCAGTGAAAGTACTATATACAATCTTATAATGCTGGATAATTTCATTAAACATTTGTCCAAGGCCATGGAACGTACAACACCACAAGTGAATCCTAATGTAAACTATGGACTTTAGGTGATTATGATGTGTTAATGTAGGATCATCAATAGTAAGTAAGGTAGCACTCTGCTGGGAGGTGTTAATGATGGGAGGGGCTGTGCATGTGTGGGGGCTGGAGCTATATGTGAAATATCTCTACCCTCCTCTCAATTTTGCTATGCACATAAAACTGCTTAAAAATTAAGTTTTTTTTAAAAAGCATAGCTACGTATGCATGTCTAAAAAATTGAAGGTGACCACTAAACAAATGAAAATAAAATGAGTAAAAAATAAAATGAGTAAACTTCAAACCATCAATAGAAATATAAAAACAATAAGGACATCAACACAAACGAAACATAAAGTTATCTACTCCTTTACAGTTCTCAGTCCCGTTCAGCCTTTGTGCAATATTTGTTGTGATCAATTCCTTTCTTTCAATTTTGCTTCCCTCTTACTCTGATTTTCCCTTATTCTGCACAATATGTAGGGATTTTCTATTTTGTTTACAGTCACCTGTGCACCAATTTCACCCCTCTTTCTAAATGTCAGGCTTCTTAAGGGAGGTCTTTTACTATAAATCCATTCCAATATACCACTCTGCAAAGTGTGTTTATCTGGCACATAGTAGGCGCTCAATTAAACTGAACTTTCCTAAGTACTGTGACAACTCCTGCCATGAATCTAAGTGGCCTCATTCGAAGTGTAGTAACAATGACACACAGGCCCAGCATCATGGGTGTGTGACCTGTGCAGTTTCACAGGGGGCCCATGCTCTGAAGGACCCCCACACTTATTTTAGGGGTCTGCTGTTGCAAATGAAAGTTGTTTGAAAATTCTTAATACTTTCTAACAAGGGACCTCCTGCTTTCTTTACACTGCACCCTGCCCGTTGTATAGTTGGTCTTGATTACACAACACTATTTCCACACTCATTCCTACATACAGACAAAAAAACACCAAATGACACAACTAGCATTTCATAGATTAGTTCAAGGAAGGGTTCCCTGTGTCAGGCCCAGTCTCGAGACGCTCGAGTCTTTAAGAGGAGCTAATTTGAAATAGCTTTGCATGAAGTGATGCACACATACGTGACCTTCTTTACTGTTCATTCACTGACACCCTTAAGTTAAATTCAGGTCAATTACTTTACAACATGAACCAAAAGAACATCCAGATTATTTAGTTTGACTGGAATGTTACGTATCCTCCATTATTTTAAACAAAGAGGTCATAAATTGCATGTTGAAAGCCATTTTTTTCTTTCCTTGGTAACATACTTTTTCATTGTAATGTTTATTGTAACAGGACTTGAATTGCCCTGTAGCTTTTAAAGTGAAAATTGCTATTTCCCCAGCCAATTTCCCCATATACTTGCAAAAGTTTACTAAGATACTATTCAAAAATTCCCAAGAAGGTTGAGAAAAGTTTCATGTTGATAACTGAGAATGAACAACCAAACCCACTTGGGGTTAATGGAGATACACATCATTGGTGGCTTTAAGAGATAAAGCAACCAGACCCCCACCTCTTTCCATCTGCCCCCACTTTACATGTGAGAAATTGAGAGAGCCCAACCAACCTCAAGGCTGGGAAGAGCTATGCTGGAAAGCCTGCCCGTGCCTGGCCAAGCCGCACCACACACAGCTTTTGACTTTTTGCCCCATTATTTAGCCCTACCCAGATGTCCAGGGGAAAGGCAAGCCCACCTACTTCCCCACTGCCCAGAATCACAAAGAAACCAGCAGGGCAGTTGCTGTGAGGTCTGAGACTCCCCCAGCACTGAAGCGGTTAACTTTTAGGAAGACCCAGAGAAAGAAAAACAGACTAAGAACTGCCTTGTGCTGGGAGGAGGGTTAGAAAATGAGGCTGTTGCTGTTGTTTTCATTGTGTGCACTCTAATCAGGGAGAGTAAGAACAATAATGCATGTAATGCTGATTTTGGAACGTGTCCATGCAGCTTTTCCCAGGCTAGACAGCCTTGGGAACCACTGATAGAGTGGCACACCAGGGGCACAGCCTCAATCACCAAGCACAGGGCAGGGCAGCCTTTTCTGTGGATAAAATATGTGAGGGATGACAAGAATCTTCCCAGCATGGGAAGTGGCAGTAACAAAAAAATATACAAGGAGGGTGGGTGAGGAGTGGTGGCCGAAGGCCTTGCATCTCACAACCTAGCCGTGGGGACATGATATTTGAAAGATAAAATATTTCTCCTTCCAGCCATTCCATCCCGCTTTCCTTTTTTGTTTGTTTGTTTCCCTTTTTGTATTCAACTTGCCCTCCCTTTTATTCCCACTCCCATCCCCCAAACTCCCTCTGCCACACTTTGAAGCTGAGATGAAAGCCGTGTGTTGTGGCTGCTGGCACCAAGCGAGTGCAAAAGTGTGCTTTAGTTTAAGATGCTGTACTTTCCTCCCAAAGAAAAGGGGGGAGGAAATCAGCTTGAAACAATACATCGCATTTTGCTGGAGAGCGTGTTTGTATGTATCTAGGACTCAAACATGGTCCTAATTTTTCAAAGCTTTTGTCTCCAAGGATAAGGCAATAGCTAAAATGTGGCATCCTCTCTCAAACTGAATGCACATAACTGCAAGGGGTTTGCAGTGGTATTGTTTAATAAAATAAAACAAGAAAGAGACAGAAATTGGGCACATGACTTCTTGGTGTTGACACAACAGTACATTGTAACCATCTTAAGTTTTGTTAAAACAGCTCCCTTACTTTTTAATAGCACAATCAAGCTATGCTATACTAAATGATTGTGAAGAAATGACTTCCATACATTTACTAGTTATTTGGTGACTAGATTTAGCAAAAAAAAAAAATTCAGAATGTCCAGTTAAATCTGAATTTCCACTAAACAGCAATAAATATTTAGTATAAGGATGTCCCATGCAATATTTATTAATAGCTAACGTAATACTAAAAAGTTACTTGTTGTTTATCTGAGATTCAAATTTAACTGAGCATCCTGCATTCGATCCGGCAACTGTACTGAGTTATGATATTTTAAAAATCAGCTCAGGTTTTTGAAAAACAAATTCTGTTAAAACACTTTTAAGAACTGAATGTTATAACATGACTTCATTTGAGACTCCTCATGTTTGAACATAAGGCGACAATTGACATATCATTCTCACTACAACGGAGACAGCCTGTAGTAATGTCCCTTTCTAGGCTCTGCCAACTTGTCCCCTAAACACACATACATACAACAGCTTACCCTACACACACACACACACACACACACACACACACAGAAAATATTTTAAGGGACTCTATGTATGTATTTTTTTCATCAAACACAGTATCAGCTAACATAGTGCTTAGAGTGGTAGATCATTATTTAAAATCAACTCATACCATGGAAAGCACTTACAGCTCCCACTTGGCCATTACTTAAAACTATAGCTGCTTTGTCAAGTAACCGTAGCTCCTGGGATCTGAGGCATAACTACTTCGAGTTAAAACTTCCCCCCAATTTATCTACTTAATTCTCTGCAACCTGGTTTCATGATTTTATGTGCTTACAGACATACAGTTAGTCCAAAAGCACCCCAGGAAAGCTAGTTGGTTTGGTCCTGGACTCTACATCTGCACCATCCCATGTCCACTCTTGGTCGTGTGATCTCGTGTTCACCAGAATTTGCACCTGATATATTTGTCCCTCATAACTGCCGTCCCAGACCCTGACCTGTGAGGTCAGTGAGCTTCCCATTCAAGAGTCTGAAAAGGAAGCTAAAAGAAACTCTAATTACATGAGGAGGAGAATGCTAGAAGGGAAGATATAAAGTCAGTGTGAAATTCAAGTGGTGCTTCAATAAGTGGTGAAAGTCACCACCTTTGGCTGGGAGATTTGTGGGTGTTGTCCAGAATCATGTCTCCTTTACCAGCCATTTTTTCCCCACCAGAACTATATTTTCAATTAGAAAAGCAGACTCTATTATTCAGTTTTCACTGTAAGTTCACTTTTGCTTCCTCTTAAATCAACACCAGAAAAGGAATTGTTAGACAATTTATTTCACTTCACTTTTCGGGAAAGCTAATAGGATTACAACTGGAGGGTAAACTTGAACCTCCATAGGTCTTATATGAGCATAATGCTACATGATCCTTCAGCATCCAATTTCCTAAATATAGGCAAGATGATGCAGGCGAGATCAAAAATCTATTTTATTCACAGAAAAGAATGAAGAAATATAGTTATCTACCTGATTGCCCCAGTCTTCACACAGCCCCCTCTGCTCATCCTTACTTCCAGGACTCTGCTTATACAGAAAGATGGCCCATTCAGATAAGGGATCCATTGCCTGTGTCACTGCTGGGGTGGTATGGTGAACTGGCCTAAGAATCCATTCTAGTTTCAGCTCTGATGTAAATGACGGTATAAAGTTGGACAAGTCTATTCTTCATTCTTAATCCAAATACTAAGAAACCATAAGACAGATTCTTCAATACAGTTTCCTCACTTGAAACATTGTTTTTAAAGGGGCTCAAAAATTCCTTCTTCTGAAATTCGGATTCTGTATCTATTTCCAGCAGTAGAATCTATTTTCTACTCCAAGAAACAGAAGGCAATGTTTGCTTCAACTAATTAAGCCTATTAAACATTTTTTGATGGCAATAGTGTACTTGTGGAAAATTTACTCACACGCAGGACATACTTTTAAACAGAAGCCAAAAGAAGGACCTAAAAGGAGTGAAATTGTCAATGATTAAGTCTATAAATGCTCTACTTTGGGAAAATAGAATTTATGAATGTTGAATTTGACCATTGGATTTTCAAATAAGGATAACACACGGATATAAATGAGTATCTATTCATTTGAAAGGTCTGCTTGTTTGTGAACATCACGAATTTAAGTACTTTAGCTACAATGGAGTACAGACAAATGGACACTAAAGAAAACACTATTTTTGTAAAGTACGTAAATGACACTAGCATTGCTTCCAGCAGTGTAATCAAATATAAAACGACTTGGATCAATTACGGGATTGATATGGCATATGGCAAACGCTATTCTTTTAGGAAAAAAAAAAGTAAAAGTAAAATATGGAGACTGGGAACCAGGAACCAATCAAGGGAATATCTGAAAAATGAAGCAAACATCCAGTCTGCTGATCAGAACCAGGACCCAAGGATTATTGCGGAGAAACCATTGAAATCATCAATAGGGCCTAGGGAGAGTAGAAATGACAACCCGGATAAAGGGATATAGAGAGAAACTGCACAACAAGGGTGTCCTGAGGGAGCTGTTGGCGCCCTGGAGTCCTTTCTTCAGAACAGGGAGCCTCGGAGGTCAGCTTTCTTCTCTCTGCAGCTCTCTGGCAAATGGAATCCACCAATTCCCTGTTCTATCTTCCTGAATTCAAATTTCAGCTATCCGGAGGTAGAGGGATGCCAACAAAGGGAATTGCTGCTTTCTCTGTTCTTAAAGATCTTCTCCTTTTCCAACATTTCTTTTCAAAGTCCTTTTATAAAGAGTAAGCATAAAAATGGCATCACATACCAAGTTATGACGCATGACTTTACCACCACCAAAACTTTCCTGGGATTACAGCTTTAACCTACCCATGTGTTTTGCCCAAATATTTATGGAAGGAAGACTTTTAAGTAGCACATATGACCTACTTTATGTTTTTTTCTTATTTTTTTTCATTATTTTAAAAATTAATCACATCCTTAAATACAAATGTATATCAAGAAATTGTCTATAACATTCTTTCTCCCTGATACAGTTTTTCACACTCAGAGATAAAACTACTTTTCATGGCTCTTTTAATTGGGCTGAATTATTTTCAAATTGTTGATAACTAATTGTCTCCCAATTTACTAAAATGAGCTTAACATTTCCCCTAAAATGGACATAAAAGTCCCATACACGGACGCATACTCTCCCACTGATTTCCAAGTTCAACTTAAAACTCTGTTTTCTATCTTTGAAAGTAATGAAAAGGGGATCATTTTCAGACCCAGACCCAGACCTTGCCCAGACCCCATCTCAGCTGGATAAGACAACAGCAGCAGAGAGGTGAACCTTCATGGGTTCATAATCCAGGAAACTCACAGGTCCTCTCAAAAGAGGCTACTGAAGCAGGGGTCCTCAAACTTTTTAAACAGGGCACCAGGTCACTGTCCCTCAGACCATTGGAGGGCCAGACTGCAGGCCCGGGACAAGTCAGCTGCTAAGCAGGACAGGCAGCATTGGCAAAAACACCCAGCAGGCCAGATAAATGTCCTTTGTGGGCCACATGTGGCCTGTGGGCTGTAGTTTGAGGGTGCCTGGAGCCTTAGAACATGGACCTCAACTCAGATTAGAAAGTTTGCTTTTTCTCTGGGAAACCAAGTCACTTTCTTCATTCAGAGCATAGCATGGACATTCTAGTTGCTGTACCCCACCCTCCTTCAGTCTGGCCCAGTGGTTCTCAACCTTCCTAATGCCGCGGCCCTTTAGTACAGTTCCTTTGAGTCGCAACCCACAGGTTGAAAGCCGCTGGTCTAGCTGGAAAGAAATAGAAGGACGTAGAGATCCTTGGAACACAGAGCTCTGGCACTGTCCTCTTCCCCTTGTGTCACTGGGAGGCAGGTGTGTGTCATGTTTAGCTTGCCTCTTTCTCAGAGTATAGTCTCAAGAGAACAAGGATTTGTTCACTATCAGTTATTTAACAAATACTACATGAGCAGGGGCAGGGGGAATGACAGCTTGAATGCTTAATGCACACAAATTAATTGAGAAAAACTTAACAAATTTTGTATGGCATCAATTTTAGCTAATCTGACCTTACCAGCTACCACAAACAATGATGTCTACATTATAACAATTTTGTCTATTCCCAAGTTCTGAAATATACTTCCCAGGAAGTTTATCCTCAGCTTTAGGAAGTTGCTATCTTTGTGTAACAGAATAGGATTACTATACATCTTCTAAATGGCCATAAAATCATATTTGCTTGTTAAATGTAAAAACTATCAAAGCAAAAATTTAAAAAAGAATACTCAGCTGAGCATGGTTGGCTCATGCCTATAATCCTAGCACTCTGAGAGGCTGAGGCGGGTGGATTGCTTGAGCTCAAAAGTTCAAGACCAGCCTCAGCAAGAGTGAGACCCTATCTACTAAAATAGAAAAATTAGCCAGGCATTGTAGCAGGTGCCTATAGTCCCAGCTACTTGGAAAGCTGAGGGAGGAAGATCACTTGAGCCCAAAAGTTTGAGGTTGCTGTGAGCTATAATGACACCATGGCACTCAACTCAACCCCAGCGTGGCAGAATGAGAATTCTGTCTCAAAATAAAGAATAATCAATACAGAAATTAAAAGATACAAAGTAATAAATATTGAGAGCTCATGCATGTAAGTAAACAAATTTATTCTCTCCTCACTAAGCAGAAAAATGAGTGACAATAGATGTCTAAATGCTTGATTTTCGAAGGGTTGTAGAAGCTTCTGGTGACGTTAAAGTCCTTTCATATCTTTTAGATGTGGAAATGAATATAGTTATACTATATTCTATGTACCATAAACCTTTTTCAAATATACATTTATCAATGATAATTATAATGGTACTTCCATTGATTTTTTTCAAAATTCTAGCATAAATCATTAATAACTAAAAATAAATTATTACTCAATAATAAGCTCTGCCACTTGCTGGCTGTGTCATCTTGGGCAGGTAAATTTCATTTTCTTGTTTGTAAAATGAGCAAATTAAGACCTACCTTACAAAATTATTGTCAAAATTAAAGATAACATGTGAAGTGTCTGGGACCAACTGAATACTACATGAATTTCCATGGGATAGTGCTGGTTATAGGGGATTGTAGCAAAATTCTGACAGTTTATTTTCCAAATAACAGAAAAAATATAGACTCCCATATGTAAATCGCATCATGAAAATAAGAAAGTCTTAACAAAAAGTTCCTTTTTATAAAGTGGATAGAACAATCAATCTTATAACTGCTGAAACAAAGACATTCCTACATGAAGTTATGCTGTTCAGTTACAGTTAAACAGCTGGGATCTAAGGATGAGACAAAAGGAAATAGACTTAAAATTGCAACCAGAATGATCTCTGATTGTCAGACACCAAAGCAGGGGAAATAAAACAAAACTGAGGCATCACCTTTCTGACACTTTTAAAAATCAGTGCTAACAACTACTATAAGACATTTTCTCCTAAAGAATACGTAGATTCTTTGCAAATACCATTAACAATCTTTGCAATATCAGTGTCAATACATTCCAGAACATAATCACTACAAAAATAACTTTTAGCAACATCTGCAGAATATCATATTATATAGTGTTCTCTATTTCAGGAGCTGCAGATGTAGAATACCCGTTCACAGTAAAGGACTGGGCAACAGAGACATCTTGCCACAGATAATGAACAAAGTTGTGCACTCTGCCATACAGAAGATGCTTAATATTTAAAACTCACAGGTGCTGCATAAATAATCATACTTATGCATTCATAAAACATTCACATATGGTATTCCAATTTTTGTTTGCTTAATGAAGTCTGTCCCATGATATCTTACATTTTAAGTTGAATCAAAATAGATTTCAAGTACTTTTAGTTTCTAGCCAAAGACATGTACAAAAAACAAAAAGGCAAAACAGAAACAGATTTTTTTTTCAAAATCCTTTAAAGATTGAATATAGTTTTAAATGACAATTGAAAAAAATCTTATTCCTCCCCACACCAAAATCCATGCTGGGTATTCTATGGGACAGCAATGTATATGCTTTTTATTCTAGATAACACATAAGGTAGATGGTTACAACCATCAAAGAATAAGGCTTTCTTAGTGCTTATTTATAATAAATCCAGTAAAACATATATTATTCTGTCTTATTAAAGATAACAAATGTTTATAATCTATATTTCTAACCAATAGAAATTTGTTTTATATTTGCTAATTTTTTTAAAATGGAGGCATCTTATTGGGAGGCTCAGTAAGGTCAAGTTCTAGGTTTGCTTAGCTAATGGCCCACTAGAAGAGTAAAGAAGAACTAGGGAATCTATTAAGGTCCCACTGACCCATGGGAAACTGTCCATTATGTCTAGAAATGTATGCCCCAATTCTGCCTATGGTATCATTTTATCCAATACAATAATAGTCTTTTTTCACAGGTTACAGGAGTTGCTACTCCCAAGTTCTATGTGACTGAGTCAACTAACAAAGTCAGGAGCCACAGAGTTACTATGACCAGTTTAATAAATTATTCTCACTTTTCAAATGAAATTTATCCCAAAGGACATTATGCTTTGTAAGATAGCTCACTAGGGCTGCCAATTGGTCTGAACTTTTGAAAACTATTTTCAGAAACCAGGATTCTAACTCGGACAATATACTAACTAACATGTTCTGCATTTGGTAAACAGATACTAGTTCCTCTAAAACTGTGTATTTATCACTTAAAATCATCTATAAGGATAGATTAAACTGGTACTCTAAAAAGATTGCTAATAATTTAGACACAAATGCTTCCTGATTTAACCACTTAGGATCAACTACCCAATTTTCATTCTCTAAAATAACTTTAAAAGTACTTCTGTTGCAAATTGTACAACATATGCTATCCATACACAACTCTTTAAATAGGATTAGGTTAATCCATGCCCTTAATGTTAAGAAATATTTGACTCTAAAGAGCATGGTCTCCAAATGTGTGAGAAAGACATGTGAACTGGTCTTCCCCACCATGAAGTGCTTAAGAAGTATCTATCAAATATTTGAATCTCAATTGGATACCATGGAATTTACATATGATAATATGTCTTCTGTTCCCAAGGAACTCCCTTATTCTGAGGAATTTACAAGTTCTGGGTTTGGTTAGCTAACAGCTACACACACACACACATACACATATACACTTATTTATGTATTTTAGGGGAATGTAAAATGTGGGTGTGTGAAAATTTGACACTAAGAAAAACAACCTAAATTTTAAAAGGGGCAAAAAGATTGAAACAGACATTTCACTGAAGATTTATAAATAGCAAACAAGCACCTGAAAATATGTTCAATGTCATTAGTCATCAGGGAAATATAATTTAAACCACATGGGATACACCTATTAGAACGGCTAAAATTAGAAAGACCGTATCAAGTATGGTGAGAATGTGGAGTAGCTAAAACTCCCATACAACTGCTTTGGAAATAGGGGCTTTTGATAAATTTATCAGAATTAATCTGGGAAGAATATGAAAGGCATACAGTTGTACTGGTTGTATACTGCAAAATTCTAGAGAGTCATTGCCAACCTAGGCTGCAGGTATGGTCTGCTCCCAGATATGTGCACAGCACAATCTGGGCGGCCTTATGTGGCAAATCTTACTAAGGCAGTTGGTTTTGAGTCAAGGAATAGAATGTGAGAGGAGTGAGGTGGGGGTAAGAATAATATATCAGGAAGCTGAAAAAAGACAGCTATTCTTGATATAAAACTCCATTCTAAACAAAAACAAAATATGTCAGTTTTGCCGCCAAATGCTGTATAAAAGTTACTGGTAGTGAAAAGGAGGGGGTGTGTGATTCAATGTGCAAGTCCCAGGTGACATTTGTTCCCCATGCTGGCAAGTAAGGAATGCAAAAACCCAACAAAACAAATCAACATAGGAGTTTGAAATAAAGGAAAATGAGTTAAAGCATTCTGACATTGCTCTAATAGGCAGTTTTCCAATAAGCAACATTGATCTTCAGAAAATACTGAGAGACAGTGGCCCAAATTTTGTGGGTTTGGAGACAGGGCTGGTGCGCATGGAGAGATGTCTCAGGTTTCTTGAAGAGAAGACAGGCGGGGAAGACTTCTAGGAGAGCCTAAGATTCATTTAGCATCTGTCTGCTGTATGTGGATTTACTGGGGTGAGAAAGCTAAGAATTAATAAGACTTCACCAAAGGCTCCCAACTCAGTGTTAAACAGTCTTTATTAGTTCATCTAAGTCAATCTCCGTAACAAAGGAAGTAACTTTTATTGTCCTCATTTTATGGATGAGGACACTGAAGACTAACCATTAAAGGAACTTGCCCCTGATAAACGGCATGGAAGAGGACGAGTTGGGACTTTAACTCAGGTCTCAGTTAATCTCTCACTTACCCAAAACCCGTACCAGGGATATAAAACTCCATCCTAAAAAAAAAAAAAAGCAGCAAATAACAAGATTACAAAAGCTTCTACTTAGCAATTAATTTCTCTACTTGATGGCAAGAGAAAGGGAGTGAGAGGGATAGACGGAGAAAGGAGTGAAAAGGGGGGACACTTGGTCTCTACAGCTTTTATCCCGCCCTGCAGTTAGTTATCCAAGATGATCCCAAGAAAGCACTGGAAATTTTCACCTGTCAATCTACCCTTCCAAGAGATTTTTCAGTCCTATACGAATCAGAAAACAGCTTGTTTTTTATTTAAACTTCAAACTGCACTTTTGAAGTAAGGTTTGATTTTTCCCAGAAATTCTGAATATTTTTCATGGTTTTCCCTTACAAAAAAAAAAAAAAAAATGATTTAACTTTACAATGGTTCTTGACCCAGGACTCACATCAGAGTCGCCTGAGAGACCAAGGCCCAGGACCCCACATCAGATCAGTGAAATCAGAATCTGTGCAGGACGGCCACAGGCCGCAGGACAGTCTTTTAAATGGCTCCTCTCCCAGGTGTTTCTAATGCGCAGCTAAGTTTGAGCACAAAGTTGGAAAGCAAAGTTGTGGTTTACAGTTAATTTATGTAACTAGCATCCTGCAAATCACATGGCACTGAAAAGCCATCTGATGGCTCCATCTTTCTCTCTGAGAACTTGGAACTGCTTCATCCTTCCGTGCCTGAATGTCTCATTCAAGAGGAGACGAAGCTCTTCCAGCTCTTGCACTCAGCCTAAAGAAATGAATTGCAGCTCTGGATTGCAATTCAAGTCCTCCTCTAGGGTGTAGGTAACAGGGCCCCCTGGGAAGGAAGAGGAAGAGTGTAGGCCCTGCCAAGAGAGGCCAAATGACAATTTCTCAGCTGTTTAGGTTTTACACTAGAGCCTTTGGCAAGAACTCAGGAAGGAGAAACACATATGTGTAATTTCCCAGCAACATCATGTCCAGAATTTTTCATGTTTCCAGAGCTAAGTGGAAAGTTTTTCACTTATAGTTTATCAGGAAAGGACACATATATAAATCAGAAAAGACTTCATTCATTTGTAAAAAAAAAAAAAAAAAAAAATCGAGGCCTTGAAGCCATCTCTTTTACCTGGAAGCATCCACACAGCAGGTACTTATGAGCAATGTCTGAGTGCAGTGGGACTAAGTGACAATCAGAAAACTCAGGTTCAAATCTAGGATTGGGCACTAGTAACTGTGTGACCCAAGGCAAGGTACTGTCCATAGGGACCTCAGAATGGGGGGAGGTAAAACAAGTCCTACCTACCCCTGGATGCCAAGTCAAAGGGGAGATCACACATATGAAAGCATCATATATACCCGCCCCATGTATGTAAACTGTTTTCATTATGTTTTCATTCGCATTACATGAGTTTTAGCACCCCGCCTCTAGGCAGGAATGAGCCTAACCCTTTTGCTAACCTCAGACTAATTGGAACCAACCTTCCCCAGCTTTCCTTTGACATGCTTCCATGTACTGTGGAGCCCTCAGACTTGCCTTTCCACCCTCAGGCCAGTGGAGTGGCTGAAATAGAGGAGAGATGTTATCTTCCACTTGGAACATTGGACTGATTAAAGGATGGTGATTATTGGGAATCATGTTCTTGATGACAGTGGGATCCTGGCTCATTGTATTTATCAACATCATATATTATTTTTTTAAGGAACTTTGCTTGCTTTTGGCATGAAGGCACTCACAGACTCTCGGGCATCTTTAGCAGCTTTGCAGACCTCTTCATTATTATTGTACATTTCAAAGCCCTCGAGGAGCAATTTCCACCTGTTAAACAAGAATTGAGGAATTAAGACAATAAGAGGGTAAAATCACATTTTGGCAGAATTAACCAGATCAAAAGTTAAATGACAAAAGCAGACCATCTTCTGCTCTGTTCAACATGATAGCCACTGCCCACGCGTGGGTACTGAGCATTTGAAGAGTGGCTAGTCCAACTAAGATGCACTTTCCACCAGATTTCCAAGAGCTAGTTCCAGAAAGAAAGACACAGAATATCTTGATAATTTTACATGGATTACAGTTCGGAATATAAGAGACTGGATTTGGTTGCCAGCCATGTGGTTAACCTAAACTGATATGATGCCTTGTTTTTTCTAATACCGTTGATGATGTGAAATAAACAGCCCAGTTCCTCAAGGCTGTTCAGGATACAGCTCCAACAGATTAGGGCCTAAAATGATTACTGACCTTCCCCAAGTAACTTTTATCTGAGAT
This sequence comes from Otolemur garnettii, assembly GCF_000181295.1. Taxonomy (NCBI): domain Eukaryota; kingdom Metazoa; phylum Chordata; class Mammalia; order Primates; family Galagidae; genus Otolemur; species Otolemur garnettii. The sequence goes on from NW_003852397.1 coordinate 20,507,781, forward strand.
GAATTAAAAGTATATTTGTTACTCTAAAAAAAAATCTAATATTTTAGATTATTGAATTAAATGAACTACAGTAAAACCTCTGTAAATTGACCACCCAAGGGACTGTAACAAACTGGTCAAGATATGGAGGTGGTCACAATAAAGAACAAGGTCTACTGTACTGATGCGTGCATGTGGCACATGTCCAGTCTATGATAATTAGGTCAACTTGGGTGGCGCCTGTGGCTCAGAAGAGTAGGGCGCTGGCCCCATATACTGGCAGTGGCAGGTTCAAACCCAGCCCCGGCCAAAAAAAATTAGCTCAACTTAAGGAGGTGGTCAATGTAGGGAGATGGTCAACTCTGAAGGTTCTAGTGTATATTATTAAATATCATTTTATGTTTTTTCACTTTTTTAATGTATCTATTAGAAAATTTAAAATTATATATGTGATTTGCATTATATTTCTATTAAACAGTGGTGATTTATGTCTTCATTTCACTCTCAGGAAAACTGTTCACAGTTTTATAGCTGATTCTCCAGTGCTCACCTGGTGAGAGCTGGTGAACTAAAGAACACAACTATAAACAGATACAACTAAATAAGAAATTGCACACTATGTTGTCACTGTGCACTGTTATCTGTGCGTATAGGTCTGTAAGTAGGACTAAGAAGAAAAGCCTGCTTCAGCTGCCTTTAGTAGTTCAAAATAAGAATGATTTTGCTCCTAGAACAGGGACTAAGAGCATAGGAAGAGCTTCTCTTATGTGTCAATGCTGCAAATTATGAGCTGCTGTCACCTTTTTCAGAATAGATGCCAAATGGTGAGGAGATGCAAAATGAGTGGCAGAGAAAGACAATGTCCTTGGCGAGGACAACTTGATTCCAGTCTCTCAAAGCTAGCTTTATCCATCCAGGGGTCCTCAAACTTGTTATTATGTTTTTCTTTTTTTCACCTGACCTCCCCCCTCCCCTCCCTTCTCCCCACTATGGGCTAAAATTGGGTTATAGCTTTCCTATGAAAGCTATAAATTAGCTTCATAGTAGGATTGAGTACACTGGATACTTTTTCTTCCATTCTTGAGATACTTTGCAAGAAGAAAATTTTCCAGCTCCATCCATGTAAACATGAAGAAGGTAAAGTCTCCATCTTTCTTTATGGCTGCATAGTATTCCATGGTGTACATATACCACAATTTATTAATCCATTCATGGATCGATGGGCTCTTGGGCTTCTTCCATGACCTAGCAATTATGAATTGGGCTGCAATGAACATTCTGATACAGATATCTTTGTTATAGTGTGATTTTTGGTCTTCTGGATATATACCTAATAGAGGAATTATAGGATCAAATGACAGGTCTATTTTTAGTTCTCTAAATGTTCTCCAGATGTCTTTCCAAAAGGAACGTATTAGTTTGCAATCCCACCAGCAGTGTAGAAGTGTTCCCTTTTCTCCACAACCACGCCAGCATCTGTGATTTTGGGATTTGGGGATATGGGCTAATCTTACTGGTGTTAAGTGATATCTCAAAGTAGTTTTGATTTGCATTTCTCTGATGATTAAGGATGGTGAGCATTTTTTCATTTATCTGTAGGTCATGTGCATGTCTTCTTCAGAGAAGTTTCTCTTCAAGTCCCTTGCCCACCCTGAGAGGGGATCACTTATTCTCTTCTTCCTAATACATTTGAGTTCTCTATGGATTCTGGTTATTAAACCTTTGTCAGAGAGCAGGATAGGCCGCAGTAGCAAAAACACCTGGTGGGACAGATAAATGTCCTCGGTGGGTCGCATGTGGCCTGCGGGCTGTAGTTTGAGGATGCCTGATACCCTTGCCTCCGTTTGGCCATGTCTACCAATATATTCCACTTGGTCTGAACTAATTGAATTTGACTTCTGTCACCTGGAAGTCTCATAACTCCTCATGCTACTCTGGACTCAACCCAGGTCCTCGCTGGAGAAAAATAGCTACCTGCTGCTGCCATCTAAGTATAGCATGTGCCATTTTCTCTTGTTATTGTTATCTAGGAACCTCCCAGTCACTTTTTTTTCATAGAAAACTGGGATCTAGTTCAAAGTGGTCTGCCTAAATGTGTTTCTGTGACAATTCCTGACCCTGGCTTCACACTTCCTTGGATTCCTCAGTTCATGGTATTCCTTTGTCATCTCATTTTAGTTAACCATCTGCACGGCCAGACTCTGCAACACATTACCCCCCATAAGTGTTCCACATCAGAAATCACAAACACTAGCACTTCGAATTCCACCTCATCTCTCTAAAGAGAACATATACATCTGGATCTACTGCTACCACATAGGAGCACTTACCTCCAAATTAAAACAACTCAGACAGAAGCAGAGCCTGAAGATTCCTAAGGACACTGTTTATTATCTTCCCATGGAGGCCAATAAATAAATATTTTTAAGCCTTGGTTAGCTGTTGTCACTAGTTAATGAACGACAAACTGCAAATGACTAATTGAAGACCAGCAATCTATTAATTCACTAAGGAAGTATTACACATATATTTTAGTCTCTATTTTCCTCTAACTTTTTCATATTTCTAATTGTTGACCAACCATATTGTCTACCCTGCTTGAGAAAACGAAAGCGTATGCAGGCATATGTACATATGGATTCATCTTAAAATTCTACCTCCTTCCTCCCTCTCTGGTCTTAGAGAACGAGATCTGCTACGAGCCAAAGCCACCTAGTCCTGCAATAAATACTCCACCTCATCCCTACCATTTTCCCCTGAAAAATTTCTTTCTTAACTCTTCGGACTTTCCATCTTTAAGCAGGGTCTCTTCCTCAGACTAAAAGCATGCTCATGTCCCTACCACCTAGAAAACTTGCCTCTTTTTTCGCTGTGCCCCTGCTCCGGCTCTCCACTGTCTCCAAAATTACACATTTTGTTTTGCTAGCTGTCACAAATGAGGTCACCCACCTTGCACCTATGACTACCCAGGTAGAAGCTGGTAACTGATAAATTTTTATCCAATCTGACCTTTCTCCAGAGCTTAAGAGTTATATGTCTAATTTCTCCTTACATCTCAATTTCTATGTAGGGATCAACATGTCTATAATCGAACTCATCATTTCTCTTTCTAGACCTGCTCTTCGTCCCATATTCCTTAACTCACTTCCTGTCACTACCATCCACCTATTCACCTAAGCTAGCAATTAAATCAATCACCATCCAGTCCTTCTAATTTACTTTTTTTTTAATTTAAAGATATTTATTGATTTATTTTAACTTATTTTCTTTTTTAGGTAAAGTTCCTCTTGTAATTGTATCCCACCCAAAAGAGGTGTGCCATATACCATTATCCTTCATCCCTCTCTCTCCTCCCATCTCCCTGACCCCTCAGTCCCCTAATCCTCACCTCCGTACCTCATATTAGATCATCTACTACTTTTATATTAGAATTGAGTACATTGGATCCTTGTTTCTCCATTCTTGTGAGGCTTTACTAAGAAGAATGTGTTCCATCTCCATCTGGGTTAATACAAAAGATGTAAAGTCTCCCTCTTTTTAAAGGCTGAATAGTATTCTATGGTATACGTATACCACAGCCTGTTAATCCATTCCTGGTTGGTGGGCACTTAGGTTGTTTCCACATTTTTGGCAATTGTAAATTGAGCTACAATAAACAGTCTAGTGCAAATGTCCTATAATAAAAGGATTTCTTTTCTTTTCAGTAGATGCCTAGTAATGGGATTGCAGGATCAAATGTGAGGTCTAATTTGAGTTCTTTTAAGAGTCTATACTGTCTTCCAAAAAGGGTATATTAGTTTGCAGTCTCACCAGCAGTGTAAAAGTGTTCCCTTTTCTCCATATCCATGCCAGCATGTGCAGCTTTGAGAATTTGTGTTGTGGACTATTCTCACTGGAGCTAGGTGATATCTAAGGGTGATTTTGATTTGCATTTCTCTGATGATCATGGATGATGAGCATTTTTTCAAATGTTTGTTAGCCATTTGTCTGTCTTCATTAGAAAATGTTTTGCTCATATCTCTTGCCCAGAGGTACATGGGATTATTTGCTCTTATTCTGTTGCTGAATTTGAGTTCTCTGTAGATTCTAGTTATCAACTATTTGTCAGGGTTGATAACTGGAATATCTTTTCTCATTCTGAAGGTTGTCTTTTACCTTTACTGTTGTGTCCTTAGCTGTGCAGAAGCTTTTTAGCTTAAGTCCCATTTGTTAGTTTTTGTTGTTGTTGCAATGGCTGTTGAAGTCTTTATCATAAAATCTTTCCCCAGTACAATGCCATCAAGAGTTTTCCCCACACTTGCTTCTAAGATTTTTATCATTTCATGTCTTAGATTTAAGTCTCTTATCCATCATGAATCAATTTTTTTTGTAAGGGGTAAAAGGTCAAGTTTCAGTCTTTTACATGTGATTATCCAGTGTTCCCATCACAATTTGTTGAATAGGGATTCTTTTCCCCACTATATGCTTTTGTTTGGTTTATCAAAGATCAGATTGCAAGTAGAGATTGGCTTCATCTCTTGGTTTTCTATTCTGTTCCATACTTCTGCATCTCTGTTTTTGTGCCAATACCATGCTATTTTGATCACTATGGCCAGTATAGCCTAACATCTGGTCAGGTGATGCTACCGACTTTGTTTTTATTACTAAGAATAGCCTTAGCTATACAGATTTTTTTCCTGGTTCCATGCAAAATGAAGTATTATCTTTTCCAGTACTTAAAAATATGATATTGGTATATTAATGGTAATCGCATTGAATCTATAGACTGCTTTGGGTAGAATAGACATTTTAACAATGCTGATTCTTCCAAGCCAAGAGCATTATATGTTCTTCCATTTATTAGTGTCTTCTGCAATTTCTTTTCTTAGGGTCCCATAAGTTTCTTTCAAAAGTTCTTTCACCTCTTTTGTTAGGTATATTCATAAGTATTTCATTTTCTTTGAAGCGACTGTGAAGGGAATTGTGTCCTTGATTTGCTTCTAAACTAGGCTGTTACTGGCATATGCACAGGCTACTGATTTGTAAACACTGATTTTATACCCTGAGACATTACTGTATTTCCTCATGACTTCCAGGAGTTTTGTGGTTGAGTCTCTGGGGCTTTCTAAGTATAAGATCATATCATCAGAAAAGAGGGAGAGTTTGACCTCTGACCTCCTCTGCCCCCATTTCGATGCCCTTTATATCCTTCTCTTGCTTGATTGCCTTGGCTAGAACTTCAAGAACTATGTTGAATAATAGTGGCAATAGTGGACATCCTTGTCTGGTTTCAGTTCTAAGTGGAAAAGCTTTCAGTTTTATACCATTCAGTATGATGTTAGCAGTGGGTTTGTCGTAGATGGCTTCAGTCAGATAAAATAATGTGCCACCTATGCCTATTTTTTTAATTGTTCTTGTTAGAAAGAGATGCTGAATTTTGTCAAATGCTTTTTCAGCATCTATTGAAAGGATTATGTGGTCTTTGTGTTTGCTTCTATGGATATGGTGCATTACACTTATGGATTTGTGTATGTTAAACCAACCTTGCATCCCTTGGATGAAGCCTACTTGATTGTGATGTATAATTTTTTTAATGAGTAGCTGCACTTTATTAGCTGCAATTTTGTTGAGTATTTTTGCATCAATATTTGTTAATGAAATTGGTCAGAGAATTCCACCTTTAAAGAAATGTTAGAATGACAGAAGGGGGATTTAAAATATAGATGGTAAAAACAATGAAGGAAATTGCTAAGAAAGTGGAAAATAACAAAAAGGAAATCCAAAAACAGAAGTAAATAAGAGATGAATGTAATGAAGAGTATAGAAAGGATATAGCATAGCTTAAGGAATTGAAGCCATCAATCAGGGAACTTAAGGATGCAATAGAAGAAAGTAACAATAATAGACTAGACCATGCAGGAGAAAAAAATCTCAGAGGTAGAGGATAGAGCTCTGGAGCTGACTCAGGTAGTTAAAGAGACAGAAAGAATGAGAGAGAAAGGAGAACATCCACTGACAGAATTATGGGACTTCATGAAGCATTCAAACATAAGAGTTATAGGTATCTCAGAAGGAGGAGAAGAATACCCCAGAGGAATGGAAGCTCTACTAGAGGATATCATAAATATAAATTTCCCAAATATCACCAAAGATTCTGAAACACTCCTTTCAGAGGGATATCAGAACCCAGGTTGTCTCAACTCAAATAGAACTTCTGTAAGACACATTATCATGAACCTGTTTAAAGTCAAGACAAAAGAGGAGATTCTGCAAGCTGTCAGGAGTAAGTGCCAACTGACCTATGGGGAAAATCCATTAGGGTGACTGTGGACTTCTCAAATAAAACTTTTCAAGCCAGAAGACAATGGTCATCTACCTTTAACCTACTTAAACAAAGCAATTTTCAGCCAGAATTCGATATCCTGCTAAGCTAAGCTTTAAAACTGATGAAGAAATCAAATCATTTATTGATATGCAAACACTGAGGAAGTTTGCCACAGCAAGACCACCTCTACAGGATGCTTAGACCTATTCTACATACTGACCATCACAATGGACCACCAGCAAAGTAAACACCCAGAAATTAAAGGACAAAATCCACCTTCCACAAGGATGCAAAAGATAAAACTAAGCAATAGACTTTCAGAAAATAAGATGAATAGAACTCCACCACCCTTATCAATTATCTCAGTAAATGCTATGGCTTGAATTCCCCACTGAAGAGGCATAGGCTGGCCAATTGGATAAAAGAGCACAAGCCATCCATTTGCTGTCTGCAAGAAACACACCTAGCCTTGAAGGGCAAAGTAAAAGTCAGGGTTAAGAGATGAAAGACAATTTTTCAGGCAAATGGAAATCAGAAGAAAAGACATGTTACAATCTTATTTTCTGATACACGTGCATTTAAAGCAACTAAAGTCAAAAAAGACAAAGAGAGACACTTCATATTGGTCAAGGGAACAATACAACAAGAAGACATTTCAATTCTAAATGTTTATGCACCCAACTTAAATACTCCCAGATTCTCAAAACAAACCTTAATTAGTCTGAGCAATATGATATCCCATAACACCACAATAGCACCAGACTTTAACACTCCCCTTACAGAGCTGAACAAATCCTCTATACAGAAACTAAACAAAGATACAAGGGACTTAATCTGACCCTCGAACAACTGTGCTTGATAGACACATATAGAACGCTCCATTTCAAAGTTAAAGAATATATGTTCTTCTCATAGACCCATGGGACATTATTCAAAATAGATCATATCCTAGGACATAAATCAAACTCCAACAAAATCAAAAGAATTAAAATTGTGCCTTCTATCTTCTCAGACCACAAGGCAACAAAGGTGGAACTCAACTCCAACAAAAATTGTCATACCCACAAAAAGTCATGGAAATAAAACAACCTTATACTGAATGATAGTTGGGTCAAGGAAGAGATAAAGGAAATCATTACTTTCCTAGAGCCTAACAACCATGAAGACACAAGCTACCAAAACCTGTGGGACAATGCAAAAGCAGTCCTCAGAGGGAAATTTAGCCATTAGATGCTTATATCCAAAAAGCAGAGAGAGAGAGCACATCAACAACCTATGAATCCTCTTGAAGAAATGGAAAAGGAAGAGCAATCCAATCCCAAACCTAACAGAAGAAAGAAATAACCAAAATTAAATCAGGAATAAATAAAATTGAAAATAAAAGAATCATTCAGAAAATTAATGAAACAAAAAGGTTGTCCTTTGAAAAAATAAATAAAATCAATAAACCATTGGCCAGATTAACCAGAAATAAAAAGGTAAAATCTTTAATAACTTCAATAATGAAAAGGGAGAAATAGTAACTGATACCACAGAAATACAAGAGATTATTTCTGACTACTACCAAAAACTCTGCCCAGAAATTTGACTATATGGAAGAAATGGACCAATACCTATAATTACACCTTCTTTCTAGACTCAACCAGTCTAGGAAGAAATAGATCTCTTGAACAGACCAATATCAAGCACTGAGATTGCAGAAACAATAAAAATGCTTCCAACAACAACAACAACAAAAGAAAAAGCCCAGGACCAGATGGCTTCACACCAGAATTCTAATACACCTTCAAAAATGCACTCGTACCTATACTGCAGAATCTATTTCAACATACTGAGAAGGAAGGAACCTTCCCCAACATGTTCTATGAAGCAAACATCACCTTGATTCCAAAACCAGAAAAGGATTTAATTTATTTTTTAAATATGTCTGTGCCTGCCTTCCCACCCCTAGACCACTGCAGCATACATCTAAATCAGCCCTTCCCCAAACCTATCCTTCAGTGCAACACTTTTAATCAAAATGCAAATGGCATGCCCTGCCAATGATTTGTCAATATTTTATGGATCTAACTGAAATTTAGCCAATGTTTCTGACGTTTTATCTTTCGTCAACTAACAGAGAAATTAGTCGCCCTCAAGCCAAACAGAAATATGTATTTTTTCCATTTGGCCAGTTTAAATCACCCACTTTACCTTTATCCTCAATTAGAATGCCATCAGAGACTGACTGTGTCCAGCTTTTGTTCATCAAAGGCTGACAATGTTTTCGTGCCTTTCAAATGTCAATGATTTGTCCCTTTTTCTATAAAGTTTAACTAATGACATCAATGTAGAAATTAAGGAATGGGTAGGCACACCAGCTGACCCATGTGATTACAGGATACAGCATTTAGATCAATATGAAATATTGGGGAGTATGGAAAGAGGGTCCAATGTCTAACATGCTTGCACTTAGCCAAACACAGATAGATTCCTATGAAAACACCCAAAATACTTGAAAAGTTTCCATTGAAACGGATGTAAAAGGCCACAGACTTCAAAGGACTGTTTAAAATGTTTGGATGAGTTAATGCGTAAATGAACATCCAGACTAAGTTTCCATGTAAATCCACATGCTCTTAAAACATTGAAGGAAAAGGCTCTGCCAGACATGTTCTGGGTTCTTCTGAACTCAAAGCAGTTCTCAGTATTCAACAGACCTGAATGTGGCAGAGCTCACACATCCCTTCACCATCTCTGTACTAATTCACGGCTCCTTACTAAGTCACCTAGCTGCCAAGCATCAGTAAGAAGGGGAAATGTGTGCAGAAGGTGAAAATAAACAGAACCTGGGTTTGGTTTTTTTTTTCTCAATTAAAGAAGGGGATGACCATCTTTTAGCTAGGGAAGTTAGGTTCTTTCACAGAATTGTATTTGAACGATTAGTGGTTTAATCAACAGATACATTTTTGAGCACCCTCTACATGCCAGTCACTATAAAATAATCAGAGAGTATTAAAAATTTCTTTTAACTTTCCTGGAATACAAAAAAAGACCCCTAGATACAGCCCCACTACATGGAGGGCTGTGTCCATCTGCAAATGAGCCAACGGAGAACAGACGAGGAGGAGCGGAAAATGCTCACAGACATCAATTCTACAGCTAACAGAGCAAGGAACTGGCACCTGTAGCGTAAGAAGTCCTGAGTGTTGGGGCCCCAGCTAGGTCCTGCTGGTCCTGCGTGTCCCACATCCCAGTATCCCAGCTTTCTGACTGGAGTTACAGCACCTAAACCTGTTGCCTGCCCCAAATGTAGCATTATCTGGTCCCCAAACCCAATATGTGGGCAAATGACCTGATGACACAACGAAAAGAAGCCTAATTAGGGGTTCTGTAGATTTTAAAAAGAAGTTTTGCCTGTGTTGAGCATAACTCCCTACTATCTAAGGCAGGCGTCCTCAAACTACGGCCCGCCGAGGACATTTATCCAACCCGCCAGGTGTTTTTGCCACCGCTGTCTGTCCTGCTTAGCAGCCGACTCATCCCGGTCCCACAGTCCAGCCCTCCAATGGTCTGAGGCACAGTGAACTGGCCCCCCATTTAAAAAGTTTGAGGACCCCTGATCTGGTCCCAAGGCAGGGTGAGATTCTACCTAATTCAAATGTGGCTGCTTCTAATTAGCACTTTAAAAGTTTCTGAGCCCGTTCATATGTTCCTAATGAAGAATAAAATGCGACCATCTCACTGTCCCCCAAGGCAGACCCAAGAAAGGGAGGAGGACAGGGAGTGACTGTGCTTAAAATCTTCAAAAGAGAAAGAGAAAAGATTACAGGAAGTGGAGCCTTTTGATTTTAGGCATTCAGAGAGTGGGAACCTCACATTCTTCTTCATGCTTCCCTATAATGTTTTATTCAAAAAACACTCTGAGTTAGTTAACTAACAAAACCTCTTAACCCTAAAATCAAGGTCAAAGGGGGGAAGGGGAAGAAGGAGGGGGAGTCCCAGAGGGAGGGCACCCTTGGTGACAAACTATATCCTCTTCCTCTTCTACTCCTGGTTTGCACTGTTAAGCCATTTTGCGGTTTAGTGATGATACACATTCAACTCTGTATCTCTAGTATATTCCCTGAATAGACTGAAAACAAACCCAACAGGAGAATGAAGGACAGGAGAGGTACTGGGCTTCATAAGGAAAAGAGCTTTTCCATGTGGGTCATTGCCATCGGTTTTTTCTTTAGCAACTGTCACACGGTGATTGGGTTACATTAGATATTGTGGGAATGAATTGTTATGCTGGCTGCAGCCTCATGTTAGAGAAACTCTCTTCCCCAGATCAAGGGTCACAAACTGAGCAAGAACAAAAATGCACAAAAAATCCTCTTCCAGAATGTAGAAAAAGTCCTCTTCCAGGATGTTTAATTTCCATTTGAGTGATGCCACATCTCTGTCACATATTCTGAGGTCATATGTTGAGTTCTCAATTTTTGACCTGCTTCTGGGCTTTCCAGAACAAAAGACTCACCAAGTCAGATTTTCCCAAGACATAAATTACATTCCAGGAGTAAATCAGGCACCTTTGAAAGCAGCCTTGACTTTTTTAGGCCACCAGGACAACTATGACTGAATTACAGCTTCTGTGGAATAAGTAGACTCTTGTTTTGATCTTAGTGAATTCAGTTTCTTAAAGGGCCAATCTAGTCTTTTTTGAATATAATGAAAGACTGGGGGTTAGACAGAAGTCAGGTCAGATGTCAGAGGGCAGAACCTGGGATTGCCATAGGTTCGTGCGGGATCAAGTCAGGTCCATCTAGTAGCCAGAGAATGTGATAAAGACCAGTGACAGAGGGTCAGGAACTTCACTGAGGTATATAGTCCTGGGAAATCAAACTCCCACCTCCCTTCTCATGTCCATTTCCTTTTGTTAAATTCAGTAGTCTTGAGTGGGACAGAAGGGAGATGAACAAGCAACAGTGCCAAAAAGCTCCAGCCCAACCCCATCACCTGTGCAGAAACAGCACCTCGCTGTCAGCAGAGCACTTAGGCACGATCTCCGCCTACCTTTGCCTCACCTTGATCTTGTGCGTTGCATGGTTAGTTTTCTGGCTGAAAAAAAAAGATGACTAAACACCAGTATATGTGCTCAGTGAGGTATTAAGAAAATAAAAAAAGGGCGATAGGTAAATATATACATTTACTTATGAAGTTTCTAGAGGAAAAAATTCAATTTTATTGATATTTTTAAACCAATAAGTATCTTCAAACATCATAAAAATAAATAAAAATAAAGACACACTAGGATATACTAAATGATAAAATTCAATTTCTATATAAGAATTGTATGTTTAAAGTGCTTAATATATTCCAGAAGTTATTTTAGGCACTTTATATTTTAAGGATTTAATTTCTTTCTGACATGTAAATATATAATCTAGAATAATCAAAGTTGATAGCATCCAGAGAATATTTAACCTAATCACTTCATTTTTGTTGATTGGTCTTCTATTATACTATATTTGGAAATGTTTTTACTTGAAAAATATTTTTTGAAGAGATATTCATAATTTCACAACTTAATCATCTCCTTGAAAAATTATGAAAGTAAGATGTAAGAGCATACCTCCCCTAATCTACCATGAGAAACAGTCTGAAGACCTCCCTTTCTGACTTTTTGCCATGTTTATCAAGATATTTCTACATTGGGAGAGACGTACAGGAGAGGGGAGAAAGGAGAGAGAGGGGCTTTTTTTTTTTTTTAGCACATTCTGCCTTTTGATTCAGACAATCCATTTTCAATTTATGATAAATTATTGACATAACTCAAGATAAGCAAACAAATTCTTTGTTCTTTTGAATGGTCATGTAGTACTTTATTGTATTATGAACCATAATTTTGTTGATTCTTCCTCTAATGATGAAAAGTTAAATTCTTTCCTACCTTTTTCTATTTCAGCCTAAAATAAAATGAACAATCTTACATATACATATATGTGCACATATACATATATATGTGTATGTACATATATATATATCTAACCCAACTCTGGGTTAGACTTGCAAAGGCAGATGCTAGATCAAAGACTTTCCACTTAGACACAAAGAAACTGAGGCCCTCATTGTGTGTCTACAGAGATTAGCTTGATGTGAGCCAGAAGGGTTAGTGCCCCCCAGAATGGGAAAAGAAAAGTGAACAGGGGAAATGTCAAGTGAGGAATTAGGAAACAAAGCCTCATATTTCACCTGAAAGTTGGGAACCTGCTTGGGGTGATATGTGTCACTATCAAAGCCTCATCACAAAAGAGGGACACTGGACCGGGCAAAGAGACTGACTGCAAGTCTGGAATCCGGTAGAAGTGAGTCGGCCTAGTGTCTGACTGCAGCCTGCTATGATTAGAATGTACATGGTGCGTGTATCCTTCTAAAATGTATATGCTGAAACCTAATGACCCAGGTGATGATATGTTAAAGGGAGGGGGGCTTTGGGAGGTGACTAGGTCATGAGAGCCCTCCCCTCCTGAATTATATTAACACCCTTCAGGCTGTCTTTTGGAGGTGATTCAGAGAGCTGCCTCACTTTCTTGGCAAAGTGTTGGTCCCTTCCAGAGGAGGCATCAATAAGGTGCCGTCTTGGAAGCAGAGAGCAGCGCTCACCAGACACCAAATCTTCCAGCACCTTAGACTTCCCAACCTCCAGAACTGTGAGAAATAAATTTCCATTACTTATAAGTTACCCCAGTTTAAAGTATTTTCTTCAGGAGCACAAATGGACTAGGACTTAGCCCCTGAGGACAGAAGAGGGGGCCAGGACTGGAAATAGGAAGAAGAAGAGAGCATCGTAGCATTTAAGGGAGAAGAGGCTGAGCCCCCAGCAGCTGGTGAAGATTACTGCCTATTCCATAACACTCTCCTTTGTCCCTGAACCTTCCATGAAAGATGCTGCGTACCAAACACTCTTACTGTTAGTCCCTTGGAGAATAAAGCAAATAAAGTAAGGGAGGGATTGTCTCAAGTTCCAGAAGTGGCAAAGGCAGCAGAAGCCAGGGGTCAGGTGGGGAGACAGTAGAGGCAAGAGCAGAAACAAGCTGGTGGCTGGAGTGACTCCGAGCTAATGAGACATAGACCCTGCCACCTACATGTGCTGGAGGAAGGCAGCCTGAAGGAGGGATGCAGCTTCCAGACCCTTCTATTTTACTTAAATCAAAGTTGTCCATGCAGCGAACACATGGGTCACAAATGATAACCCTGTAGTGTTAAATCTTTTGCATTTTAGCAACTGTACCAGAAATAAGACATTCACTTCTAAACCCAAATGTGCTGCTTCAAGAGGGCTTTTTTTTCTTTTTTGTCATCCATTCCTTACCACACAGAACTTAAACTTGAAATACTATATCTCCACGTCAGCTCAGTTTGTTTCTAGCACTGCCCATTCTACCAGCCCCTCACCCATGCTCAGCCTCTGTTGCCTGCCTCCCACTGGCCCCAAGCCACAGCTCCGTGGCTGTCCCAGCTGACTGTGCCACTCTGGCCAATGCTCCTAGCAGCAGCACATCCCCACTTGGCATGGAGGGGGAGAAAACAAGAACGTATTCTTTGCCATCTACTGGTTCTCTCTTCTCTTTTCCCTCCTCTCTCTTTCTTTCTTTTTCTTTACAAGTCATAAATCAAAACGTATTTCCCTCTATAGCCCTCAAGAGCTCTCTAGACACATGTTACTCCAGGAAATATAGCCCATCAGACTTTGATGTAGTGAAAAGACAGAGAAAGAAACTGCAATAATTCTCTAGGAAAAACTGTGTCCAAAACTATGATTCTTGTTGATCTTTCCATATGTCCATGCTCATAATCTTGCAGTAAGCAATTATAATTCCTTTTCAGCCAAAGAACTCGATGGAATATAAACTTCACCTCCACCACCCCAGAAAAAGTTGGATTTTCTGATATAATAGTTATCTTTATTAGAGTTAGAGCTTAAGAGGTATACTCTCTTGTTTTGTCCTTTATACAGTGAGTTCAGTTTTAGGGTGCAGTGCTGCAAACCTCCTTTTCTGTAATCACTACACACTATAGGGCAGAATATCTGGACCGCTCAGTGAAATCAGTGGGTTACTGAGCAATGACTTTCTCCTATCGATGGTATTTGTAACGAGAAAGAGCTTGCAGGAAGCAATATGGCTTACTGAAGAGTTGACAGATAGTTTCCTCTGGATCATCAATTTCTTTGTCAAATGGGAAAATCACACCCATCTCGCAGGGTTAAATCAGCAATGTACACAGCACAAGTTATAAAATACCTCCATGAATGCTGCCTAGGATAGCTGTCCATTGCTTCAACCTGTGAGGTCTAAGATTTGTGACCCCTGACAGCTTTTACCGCATAAGTAAGCTCTGTTCCTCCTACCAGGACCCTTTATGTTATGACTATTTGATAAATATCTATGAGATGACAGGCAAGAGGTATGGTTTTAAGAAGTAAGAAAGGAAAGGGACAAGCTCGTTGCGTATTGCATGTCTTCTATGCACCACCATGTTGCTAGGACCCTTGGAAACAGATTTGAGATGGAGAATTATAGGCAGAAGTTTTACTGGGCAGTGTTCTTTGGAGATGCCCCTGTGAGGAAGTGAGCAGGGTGGGACCAGGCAGAGAGCAATGGTGGCCTGCAATGAAGTAATAGCTGAAGCCTCAGCTCACCACATGGGAAGCTGCTAAAATTCCTCTCTGAGGTATCCCAAATTGAGGGAAAGGGTTGGGTCTTACATTTTCACACAAGCCAGTCATCACCAGTGAAAAAATATACTGGGGTTAGGGGATTAAGGGGAAGAACTGGACACATCAGCCACAGTATCCACCACAGTCCATCCATCCTTTGTACCACTAAGATACACTTGCTTCTACTTATAAATTTCCCCATCTGAGAACAGCTTCTCCAGATTCCAGCGGGTCTTAGTCCCCAGTTGCCTTCAGGAAGGACAGGGAATGAAGGGAATGAACCAAGCCACTGCTGCTGTAGCTGAGCTCCAAGCATAAATGACAGTCATCATGCCTTTTCCACATTCCCCTCTAGAGTCCCCTCACTTTTAGCTAATACCTCTGCTGGTCTAGTCAACTGGTCTGGACTGGTAAACCTGACCCTTATCCCTGGTCGCTGTGCATTTCTCAGACCATGGCTGATATACGATGTTGGACAATTAAGTTCACGAACTCATCCTAATAAAAGTGCTACATACCTCATGGCTGAATATTACCAGGGGCACCAGCTGGCCAAGGAGGAGTACCTCGAAAGTGACCTGAATGATATTCAGCCATGAAGTATGTAACGCTTTTTCTAGTGAAAGTTGGTCAACTTAATTGTCTGACCTCATATTTTTCCATTCACCGTTATACAGCTGGGTGTGCAAGCGCCAGAAATACACTCCTTCCTGTGTTCACGGTGCAGCAGCCCTACCTCCTCCTGGTGAGTAAGGCCAATTACTCTTACCACCATAGTCAGTCCTTTCCTGCTAGTCTCTTGGGACAAGGATCCTGAAGTGACTCTGTGACCGTCAGGCTGTGACTTGAAGTTCGTGCCCCTCCTCAGAAGGGCATTTAAAAGGTTAACATGCCACTTTTCAAGCCAGCAGCTTCCGCCTGTGACAGGATTAGGCAGGCAAGTTGGCTGGGTCACTATGAGCATCAAGGACATGATAGAGTCATAGTCTTCAGTCACAGGATCCGAGCTACAAGAAGTCTCTAGAAAATCTCCAGCATTTAGAGCCCCAAAATCTAATGAAGTTCACTGTCAAAGCAGTGATGGAAGGGTAACGGCACATTTCTCAGACACCTGAAGGAAGGCTTCTGCGTGCTCTTAAGGGGACGCATCCCAAACCAAACTGCCCAATCTATGCTTCCAGAATCGACTTATTGTCATTAAAAAGCCCCTGCTGCTCTCTGCCTAGATCTCTCTGGTGCCCAACCTCCTGACGGTATTAATGCCTCATGTCTACAGGGATACAAAGGGGTGTTAATAATGTTAATACAGAGAAGTCTCCAGTCTCAGGCCCCACGTTGTTTTCTCTTCATTTTCTCAGTGTTGGGCAGGCATCACTGGTGACATCAGCCATATTTCATACTCTAGGAAAATGTGTTTGCAACACTATTTTTCCTTCACTCTTTGTGTAGTGAGATGTCCTTGGGAGAAGATCCACATTCATTGCCATGGCTACTACTAGACACTCCTGCAAAGCATCTGAAAATGGAATTAGTCCCAGAGTTTGCAGGAGATCAAGTTTCAGTGGCTCCACTCTCAAATCACTGTGGTCAGTTCACTAAGTTGGTGCTAATAAAGCTCAGAACTACTGATCTGGTCAACGTGTGGACCAGTTAACCTTGTTCTCATCTCTGATTATATAGGCTGTAATCCCAAACCCAGGCAGCTTGGTCCCAGATGCAGACTGGGTTACAGTGGTCATGTAGATGGACCACAAATGAAAATCACAGCTCCAAAGTCACCCATCTTACAGCAGGCCAACAATCTTAACCTCCACAGAGAAATAAAATCACTGTGAGGGAATACAAGTACTTAATTATTTGTGAAATTAATGGATAAACTTATTAAACGGAGAGATTGTTCTCTGCATTTCACTTGTCTGTCCATTGTTTGTCTGTTTCCATATTAAACTAGCAATTGATGCTGAGCAGAGCTTTCCCTCCTCCTCATCCCCTGGCAGGAAACATATCATGTCTCAGCACACCAGGGGATACCCGGTGACCTGCTGGGGAGCGTGAGCTGGAGCAGTTCCTATGACAGCATGTGCCACTTTGCCTTAATAAAAATTACCAAACTTAAAACAGATGACAGCTGCAGATGCTGAGAAACTGAAACATATAAACAATCTCCTTCACTTGGTATGATTTTCCCATTTGGTGGGTCTTTTTTTGACCAATTAAGTGTGTGCCAATGAATGTGTATGTGTGAGTGTGGGGGCAGGGGGGTTGTCCGTGTTCATGGAGAGTATGGGAGCCCTGGGACCAGGTGTTGTGCACAAGGGTATGGCCTAAGGAAACAACTCCTTGAGACAAAGACCATATTTGATTAAATGGCAGGGTGGTCTTTTCTGGAAGAATCCACCTCATGCAGGGGGTCTCCTTTGATTATTTCTACTTTTATTATCACAAAGAAACGTGGGAGCCTCATCTATTTTCTGGCCTCTTCCTGTGTTGTACCGGCTCCCCCTGTCCTGTGCTTTCTTTTCCTTTAGGGCACTCTATCACTGCATGTTATTTATTCAAACCCTGTTGTAGGCAGAACACCTCCATTAGATTCCACAAAATACAAAGAAACAAGCAAGATGATCCCTGTCTTTGAAGAGCACACAGATCATTGCGGGTGAACCCACACACCAGCATGCGGCAACACGACATTGCCTGAAACAATAACATGCCACGGTGTACAGTGCCATTAGAAACTGAGCAGAGGGCAATAAAGCATGGGAAAAACTAGAGCTGAGCAACATTCATGAACACGGGTCTTCTAGAGGAGGTGAGCTTTGAAAACATTGCTCACACTTCTAAGTACTACATCTTAAGTTACAAGTAATTCATCGAATTATCAAGTTCCTTTGATTGTAGCTTCAAATGTTCTTTGATGTTATTTTTCAAACCTGCTTTTCCTATCATCACCACCAGGCCAGATAGCACTTTGCTCCTATAACATATTTTAACTGGCCTTTAAGTGTCCAGCCCCTCTTCCATTCCCTCTCTCTATTGTATAATTGTCACGTTTTCTTTGCAAAATGTAATTACTTCTATTAAATCATTGACCTGCTCAAGGACCATAATGGCTCCCTGGTGATTCTTAGAAGAGGACAGAAGGACTACACCCGTGCACCCCAGGTATAACCTACATATAACTAATCATGTAACGGGTAAACAGCATCAAACACTTTTATTAAATTATTGTTTCTAAAATGTACTTAACTATTTACTTAATTACATGTACCTGTTTTCAGAGAGTTGGTTTCATCATTTACTGAGAATTGAGTTATGAATTAAAAGGATATCTTCAAGCCATGAACCTGAATCAGGTAAAAGTTAATAAAATTTGGAATTATACATTAATGCCCAAAGTGAGAAAAAAAGTAAGATATTCTATTCACATTTAGGTGTACCATTCTTTACCAGGATACCCACCAGCCAGATGGTAAATTGATAAGGCAATAAGCAAGAAAGCTCTCAAGTCAAATCAATATCACATCCCACAACTTCTACAGCAAAGGATGACATCATCTTCTTTCCACTCTGTGAACTTTTTCTGTTTTTCTTTTTTTGAAGAGATACAAGACAATCTTCTGAAGGACTGCTAGTGGCAAATAAACTAAGTCAGTAAAAGTGGATAAACAATAAGCAAGCAAGAAGAGTTGGAAACCTTTTTAATGAGGGGGAAATGAACCCTACTAGAAATATAAGAAAACCAAAATAAATTTTAAAAGTGTGGTTCTTATTCATAAATCATCATATTAATGAAACAATGAAATTAATGAAACAAAATATGCAAAGTCAAAAATAGATCCAGTTGCCTATGAATATTTAGCATGTTAAGGTAATATTTTTAAATGAGTCATTAAAATCTGGTGTTCAGATGAATAGGTAAACTCTTTAGAAAAAAAAAATTGTTTTCCTACCTCACCTCTAATCTCAAAACAAAATTCAAATAAATATAAGATTTACATATATAAAGAAATGAAACAAAAGTAAAATAGATATTTTTAAAAGCCCAGGAAGAAAATGTTCAATAATATTTTATGAAACAGAAGAAAGGGGTGACCACTTTAGGAGACAGTTTGTGGGCTTCTCAAAAAGTTAAACATAGCCACAACACAACCCCCAAATTTCATTCTTGGGGAGATAGCCCAGAGAACTGAAAATAGATGCTCACCCAAAAGCATTCATTCATGTACATGGATGTTTATGGTAGTATTAGTCATAATAGGCAAAAAGAGTAACAACAAAATGTCTGTGCACTAATGAACGCATCAGCCAATGGGGTCTTCCCACACAATGGAAGGTTACTTGGCCATGACAAGTTAAGTGCCAATACGTGCACAGCATGGCGGACCTTGAAAACATAATGCTAAGCAAAAGGAGTCAGGCACAAAAGGCCACATATTGTGTGATTCACTCCTATAAAATGTCCAAGATAGGAAACCATAGAGACAGAGAGTGAATTAGTGGTTGTCAGGGGCTGGAAGCAGGGAATAATAGGCAGGGACTACTACTGAGAACCTGAGTTTTCTTTTGGGGGGGTGATAAAAATGTAAATGTTGGGTGGCGCCAGTGGCTCAAAGGAGTAGAGCGCCAGCCCGGTAAGCCAGAGGTGGTGGGTTCAAAACTGTAGGGTCCCCGCCAAAAACACAAAGAAAAAATAAAAGTAAGCTTCTGGAACTAGATAATGATGCTGGTTGTGTAGACTTAAGAATACACTCAAAACCACTTAAAAGTAGAATTGACGTGATTGAACAAGACATCTCAAGGGAAATCAAAGAAATACCTTAGACTGAGTGAAAATAAAAATGCAACGTATTAAAACTGGTGGGACATAATTAAAACAATGCTGAGAGGGACATTCATATTACTAAGTGGTTATTAGTATTATGAGCAGAAGTATCTAATCAATAATCTAAACTCCCATTTAAAGAATCTAGAAAAGGAAGACAAAATGAGCCCAAAACCATCAAAGAAGAAAGAAAAAAAGAAAGTGCAGACATCAACAGAATTGAAAAACAATGGAGAAAATCTATCAAAAACCCAGTTCTTTAAAAAAACAATAAAATTGACGAAACTCCAGCAAAACTGACAATGCAAAAGAGAGACGATACAAATTACCATTGTCAGGAGTGAAACAGAGAATGTGACTACAGACAGGGCAGACATAAAAGAAGAGAACACTGTGAATAGCTTTACTCAAACTCTGGATTCTCCCTGAGTGCCCCCTCATCAATCTGATTCACAAATGATTACTTGACCTCTTGTGTCCATTTCTATGTTCTATTACATATAAGCATAGTCTACGTCTAATGGCAAAATTTAAAAGATGGCATACTCCAGAGGAAAGTTTCAAGAAACACAGAATGATTTTTTCATTGTTCTGAATCCCTGTTTAGTCTCCTCCTTTGCCTGCCAGTCTTAAATAATTTAATTGACCCTACATCTTC
Source organism: Otolemur garnettii (assembly GCF_000181295.1). Taxonomy (NCBI): domain Eukaryota; kingdom Metazoa; phylum Chordata; class Mammalia; order Primates; family Galagidae; genus Otolemur; species Otolemur garnettii. Next base: position 20,528,227 of record NW_003852397.1, read on the forward strand.
CTCAGCTTGCCTTAGCCTGGTCTTGTCACTGCTGTATCTTGGGGACTCCCTTGCACAATTCCCAGATACCGAAACCTCCAAGATTTTGTTCTACTGCACTTCTGATGGTTCTAGAAAAGTAACCATATTTGTTTCCAGTCTATTTCAAGACAAGCTTTATCTCTGTATACTTAACATTCATTTAAACAATCAGTTTTTCTTTATTTTTCCCTTGTATGGTCAGAATCCCCAAGAGAAGGAACATTATTAGCCTTATGTAGTGTTCTCCTGGTCCCCACCTTTGCTGGCCCGTCCACCACCCTACACAGTCTCTTCCTCTCCCTGCCCTTTCAGCACTCGGAGCTCGGAGCTCTGGAAAAGTCCTTCATGTGCCCTGCAGAATACTCATTCAGAACCTCCCTCGGCTGCCAGCTCAGATGTTCATGATAAAAAGATTTTGACATTTCTAAAATCATAGTCAACATTAGAACTTTAATTTTTTTTTAGTTAACCAGAACTTTCTAAATGGAAATGTTGAAAAATAGATTTATAAGTTTAAATCTGCAAAGAAATTAGATATAATCCATCATCCAGAGAGAAAAGCAACCTGGTTAAGGTCACTCAGAAAGTTTGCAGCAGAGTTAAAAGAAAGTGTTTTAACTACATGGTTTTCTGATGCAAGCTACTAAGAATATCATATTTCCAGCGTGTGTTTTCACATTGGAATGACAAGAGAAATATGAAGAAAGGCTTCTCAAGGCAATAACAAATCGCTTTCTCACGTGAGCCGAGTTTCTAAGGACAACTTATAGATTTTAAGAAATCAACTAAGTCTATCAATTTATTTCTATTAATATCATGTTAACTTAACCCTTTAATTATATGATTTTACAATTATGTTACTTCAAGTGATTTTTATTGTAAAATGAAAACAAAGCTGTTTATGTAGTTACATATATGCTATAGCAGTAGTATCTGTCGGTTCCTGGTACCACTGGGATCTAAGGTAATCTACAGGAAAACAAGATTCACATTGAAAATTCACTTTATAGTCAGCTTTTCAGGAAGATGAAAGAGGTCAAGGAAGAAATACCCATAAACAAAAGTATGGGTATTTTTTAAATTAGTGTGAACTACTAATTTAAAAAACAAATGCTTGTAAGTAGAGGATTCAAAGTCAGCAGCCACATGTATTTCAAAATTCAGAAACCTTTGGATTTTAGAAACATAATACAGTATATCTGCTGCCTACATAACACACCAGCAGTCTCTGGCACTGTTCTCCATAAGCAAATACATTAACATTTCTGCACTCACTCAGGAAGATCCCTTGAGCCCAGGAGTTTGAGGCTGCAGTGAGCTATGATGATGCCACTGCTATGTAGTCTGGCCAACAGAGCAAGAGTCTGTCTCAAAAAAGAAAAACAAATCCTGCAATGAAAATCCTGAATATTCACAATCAGTGTAGTACATAAGACTGTAACAGGACTGTCACAGTTCAACCCATGTGTTCTACCAAATTTGTTCAGGTCTATTCAAACTTCTCTCAAATAAAGTAGAGGAAAAAAAATAATTTTCCAAATTTTTTGTACTTCAGAATTACAGATAAAAGATTATGGACCTAATGTATTGCCATTAGAAATAATTTTGTCTTAAGACCCTCCATATAATTAATTAATTATGGAATTCTGTATTCTAAACATCTCTGAGTTTGGAGGAATTTCTTTTTGGTACATTTTTATTTTTCATTTGTTTGTTTGGTTTGGGGGGTCTTCAACAAGAAGTTATCAAATTCTTTACTTTTCACAACAAATTTGCTTGGCAAATCAAATCGTACTGACTATATGCTGATGAAGCTGGCTGCGTAAAGTAACCTTGCCAAGGAAATGATCATTCCAGTACTGCTGTGCTTTTTAAGTAATGGATTTTCACAGGTTAGAATTTCTTAACGTGGGCTTGTCTGGATAGTGAAAATCAGAAAAAAGGCAGACCAAAGTTTATCCTGTGCACCACAAAGAAGCAATCACAATTCAAACATGATTTGCCGACTCTTCTTTTGCTGTTTCATTTTGTTTTGTGTCTTTCCCAAGTTATCAGAATATAAAGACTATAATTATGGTCAGCTTTCATGGGAGCTTTTGACTCTTCCATCTTCAGTGAATTTTTTAATTTCCTTTATTTCTCTAGGGTTATAATAACATGCACTTCATTTTATTTGCGTTAGCGTTATATTAATGGCTTATTCAATCATTGTAGATATGTGTTATAAATATTTCACATTCTGACATTTAAAAAACAATGATGTCTTTAAATAGAATGAGTCAAGGCTTAAATGCCAGAATGAGCTAAAAATGTAAATGCAAAGTGTTTCTCATATTCTAAAGGTTACCTAAAACGTGTGGAGCGGCTTGGCGCCTATAGCTCAACCGGCTAAGGCGCCAGCCACGTACACCTAAGGTGGGGGTTCGAATCCCCAGCCCGGACCTGCCAAACAACAATGTTGGCTGCAACCAAAAAATAGCCAGGTGTTGTGGCGGGTGCCT
>NW_003852397.1:20530859-20551574 GCF_000181295.1 Otolemur garnettii
AAAAAAAAAAAAAAAAAAAAAAAAAACGTGTGGAGCAATGGACCGTCTCCATTCCTCTGAAAATCTCAGAAACAATTTGTTTTTGTTTTTGTTTTTGTTTTTTTGCAGTTTTTGACCAGGGCTGGGTTTGAACCTGCCACCTCCAGTATATGGGGCCAGTGCCCTACTCCTTTGAGCCACAGGTGCCACCCCAGAAATAATTTTTTTATTGCTTAAGTCTAGACCTTTGAAAAATTATCACACATACAAAACAAATTTCTATACTCAAGAGATTGAACTTTATGATACAATCATAGAAGGTACAATTCAGAGTTAGAAGGGAGTCTGGAGCTCACCACCTCTCATTGCACAGATAAGAGAACTGCCTACTAGTGAGGGTAGAGAACTTTCCCCAGATCACACAGTTAATCAAGGACCAAGCTGAGATCACCAACTGTGGGACTGGTGTTCACCAATGCACCATACCTGAGCATTGCGTGTGTTCATCCATATCCCCATTACAACCTCATGGTAGGAACAAGGTATTTTTATTCCCTTTCATTCTTCCTGCAGCACACTGTATGCAATGGATTTTTATTTTTACATGTGTGGAGCTATCTTTACTTCATTAAGTGCATAAAATTATCACTAATCAGTCTTTCACTGTGATTTTAACCTACAACATTCAAGACTTTGCTGTAACTTTTTGAGCCATTGGCATGTATTTTCAAAGAATGCCAACCTTGACATAGACCACCAGCTGTATGTCCCTAGGCACAATGATACAAAAATAAGAACTCAATTCACAGCAACAAGTAGCAATACTCATGGCAAATGGAAATTGTTCATTTTTCTTTTACCATACATCTTCCTGAAGGTGAAAAGATCAGGTAATTAGATGATTTGGGAATCCCCTTTCAATTTAGAGCCTCAGATGTGCATTTTCTAAGAGCCTGGCCGTTCTCTTACATAACCACAGCAGACCTATAAAAATCAGGAAACTTATTGACACCGTATCTTAACTAACTGTAGTTACCTTTTGAAAAATAAAATGCTGGTTTGTATGTTTTCTTAAAATCCACTATTTTAACATAGTAAATGTAATGTAATGTCACTGTGACCAAGTGAGAACCTGAAAGAGCTAGTCCTTCAGATGAGTATGGACCCTCAGTGGCTGATTGGACCTAAAGTTTGAACAGAGTGAAGCAACCATTTGCTGATTGGAAGTCACACAGATTCTCAGAGTTCCCCCAAATCTCACACGTCTGTTTAACTTTGGGACCCCCACAGCTTGCGGGAACCAACGAATGAGAGTTCAGTTGCCTTGGCCAATCAGGGTTCAGCTGTAGCTAGCTACTGGTCAGAACTCAGCTACTGTGACCTTTCAGCGCTAAGCCAGAGTGAATCCTTCATCTGCATAAACAGGCCTGAGTGGGTACCTGGGCAGCAAACCTGGCAGCAACTTTTGCTACAAAACCAGGACTCTCCTTTGTTCTCTGGAGCACACCTTCGTTTCCCACAGAAGGCTGCCTCTCACCTGTTTGTGAACTGTTCACTGGAATAAAGTCTCTTTCTTCCAAATGTCTTTTTCAGAGAGCTTCTCTTCACACAACTAAGATATATATTTCAGCATTCACTGACATAGATCTTGGTGATCTCACTGCTATGTTTTTGAATTTTAAACCATGCAGCTCCTAGGGAGTAACCAGTTCATCAAATAGTTTACTTTTCAAATTATTACTTAAACTATGCCTAGAATCAGGTATAAACATAATCCCCAAAGCAACATTTTTATTTATACCCTACCTTATTCTAGAAAGAATTCATGAACACTTACATAAACATATAAAATATATCAAGGAAGGATTTTTAAATTATTGGATTAGAAGAAAATGTGACAAAGTTAAGGCATACCCCAAAGCAAAGTTAGAGCATTGTAGAAAGCACCCTTCCTAGCTTCTGTTTAGCATGAAGTAGTGCTCAATAATTATTTGTCAATAACAAAGGCAAGTATTTATTGTTTTCTATGTACTAGTTCCTGATCCTAAGGAGGAAGGGAAATGTATTATTCCATTTAATTCTCACATTTACCTGTGAAGTAAGTTCTGTTATTATCCCCATTGTACAGATGCTTACACTGAGAACAGAGGCCAATTTATCGACTGTGGTAAAGCAAGGCTACAATCCCAGACATAATTCCTGGGATTTAAACCAAAGCACAGTGCAGCCTCCAGAATTAACTCTCTAGAATCCCTGCTCATGAAAAATCACTTCAGCTCTGTTGAATAAATGAAAGAATAAATGAATGTGATTGGCACTATATTTAGTCTTAAGCTTTCTAATATCCAAATTAAAAGAAGACAAGTTTAATTCTATGATTCAGAAAAAGGAAACCCATTTCTTGGGAGAAGCATAAACAATTATTCCTGGTCCACACAACGTCAGAAGACAAAATGGAAAGCCTAACAGTGAAAACACCGAGTGTATTCAGAAATATAATGGGTCATATATTTTTCTTTAATTATGGACAATTTCAAACAAACATCAAAATATAATAACATAGTCAACCCCATGTACACATTACCCAACTCAATCATTACGAATTCAAGTCAAATCTCGTTTTTTCTGTACCCATCCCCACTCGATGATGTGAAACAAATCCCAGACATATTATTTCATTCATTAACATTGGGTCATTGGATTAATGTTGGATTCATTAATACTGTGGATCTCTTAAAGATAAACTCTGCATTTTTCTCTTCATAACCACAATACCATGACCACATCTAAAATAGTACAATTCCTTAATATCTGCTCAATGTTTGAATCCTCCATCATCTCCTGAATTTCATCACACACCTGTCATCTCCCTGCTATCTCCAGTACTCCCCGGTGCCATAGAGAAAGAGAAGCCACATCAATTGTTACACACAGCCAGCTGAGCACATAGCATCAGACATCCAGGAAGTACTTTTCAAGACATTTAATTACATTAAAATCATCACCCTTTTATTTCCCTGTAAATCGGATTTCCTACACAAACAGCAAGCTAGTGACCATAAAAGTTCAGACACCATGTGGCAAACCTAACATTAGGCGTGGATTTCTGTCCCATAAGGGAAGGGTGCTATCCGGCTTGAATCCACCCCGAGAAATGGGGATACCAAGCATGGGCCAGAGGAGCAGCACGAGCCAACCTGTGGTGTGCATTCTGAATGGATGACACATGAACTTCAAAGAGCATTTTACAAAGCACTGCATGGTCAAGGGTGGCTGGAATTGAAAAGACAAAACAAACATTTCCATTTTCTAGCTGGAGAGCGAACCAAGTGCAGTGAGCCCTGCTCCTTAAAGTCAGGGTCTGGAGTAAAAAGTGCAGTGAACATGCAGAGCTCATTACTGTGCTTCCTAGGAAAGGGAACAAAAAGCCCATTTCTGAAATAATGTTTATTACCACATCATGTATTCGCTTAAGAGGCCCAACAGCTGCTGTCTAACCACTGTCTTAATGGAAAGCAAATTTAGAATTTGGGAAGCTTTTGGTGGTGTTAGGGCCTGGGCAACTGGTAGGGAGAGAGGATTTCCTTTCTTTCTTCTTTTCCTTCCGTATGTCATTCTTTCTTTTAGAATTTTCCAAATATTGTAATATTTTAGATGGACTGGGTTATTTAACTGATCAGTATGTACATCTCAGGCACACTCGGAGGATAAAAAAAACGAAAGTTGATGGATAGATGAGGAATTTTCCTTTTCTCAAATAACTAAACCACTAACTTCTCCAATACAGCGTCCTCAAGAAGAAGTTTCACCATCCTAGCAGAAAGGAAAGGGAATTTGATCTATTTTTGCAAAACTTCCCTGAATTCAATACATGCTGGGTTTGCAGGCACACTTCGTAAGACTGTGAGGAATTCTTATCATGAAGTAAGGTCTTTGCAGCTTATTTTCTCATGTTCCGTGCAGAGATATGTTTTGGCACAGCATTCTTCCAAATTCTCTACACTAACCAAAAACAATCTGCTCAGGGTACCAAAGTTCGGCAGCCCAATCCCAAAACAGACACACACATGCACAGTCTATTAATGCTACACACACAACAGAAGAATGGCCAGGAGACAGGTATGGGAGCCCAGTGACGCTGGCACACAGGATCAGAGTAAAGAATCAGCAGCTCAACAGTCTCCAAAATGTTACTTATAGCACAGAATTTCAATCACCATTCACAGCACGAAACTTGCTGTTTTCAGGTACGGATTCTGAAAACCTGTAAGGTTAGGTAAAAAGGCAAAGGCAAAGAACAAGGACTAATAACTCAGTGTTATTATACACTTTGGGGAAAACTGACTGAGCCTCCCCACACCGCAGAATGTTTAGATTCATCCCATTTCCTGATCCCCGGTGATTGGTTCTCAGTGTCTGACTATAAAGATTTGGATCATCCCAATTACGTTTTGTAGTCGAGCACATCTGCAGCCCAGCAGTGAACGTTGTGGACCTCAAAGGAAAGTCATCCACATACAATCCATGATGTGTGTTTCCAATGTCAAATGCAATTACTTTTTAAATGGAGACTTGGGCTTTAGGGGTGTTCAACCAAGGCTTACACTGGTGATTGCCTGAGTGATGAGTTCAGTTCTGCTCATCAAGGGCAGCTGTACCTTCCATCCACTCACTCCTGCCAGAACCTGACACCCATCCCAATCTGCTTAGTCCATATGAGCAAGGACATCAAGCATATGCTGGTTCATGATCATCTCCCACAACAGGGGGACACTGAAGAGCCAAAACAATCATTGTGAGAAGCATCCTCCCCTATTTTAGACCATGATTCAGACTTTCTTAATTTCTCCTTGAAATTTTCAGGCTTTAGGTATAAATAGATATCAGAGTATAAGGTTTTGACTTCTCTATTTCCTGTATAAATTATTCATCTGCTGTAATAAAGGTCAGCATTTCATTGGGGTTCCCATTAAGTAGAAGTCTCATTTGTGCTGAACGTAGAAGAGTGTATTTTTCTACTATCATTAATTCATCAACCCGAAATTCAGAAATGTTTTGCTTCCTCTCATTCCTTTGTCTCCACAGAGGCATCCTTCCGCTCACATGTGAACGTTTTTAGATCACTGATATTACAGTTAAGTGTTTTCTCCCTAAAAGGAGTTATAAATAGTTATTGTGCATTTGGGAATATGTAGTCAAGATTGGAGCTTGAGTCTAAGTAGGATTCAGGAATATTTAGGTCTGTGTGACCAAATGGTAGGAAGGACCCTCTGAAGCCATTTGTCTATGGCCCAAGGCACCTCCAGGGAGCCTTCACAGCCTGAGATCATAACCTAGAGGACTGGTGGGAGGAGAGGGATAGTTCTGATGTTTCTGTCGCTCCAGTTTCCCTTCCAGTCAGCCCAGTATTCACCCTTCCCAGCCTTGAAACAAGAGGGGTATAAGTAGAGGAGGGAGAGTTCTTTCTCTACAAACTCTGTAAACCATTGGATCATGAGAAGAGTTGCTCGAAGACTGCTCTAACCAAGAGTAACACAGCATTCTCTCGCATCACCATATGCCACCACATAGCTGGGCACCTCAGGGATTCAGAGCATCCACAGCCCATGGAGGCTGGAAAGAGCTGGGGTGGAGGTTCTGTTAAACATGCACACAACACCCCAGAGACTTACAGGAGCATCTGGGGAGGGAGAAGGCTACACAGATGAGGAGAACAAAGCTAAAAGAGGTTAAGTAAAGTTTGCAAAGTCTCCCAGCTACTGAGTATTGAAGCTCAGAATAAGACTGTGTACATCTGAGTCCAGAGTCCATGCTTTTGGAAAAGAGCAAGAGTTTAGAACAAGGAGGCCTGGATTTAAGGACCAGCTCTGCCCTTTACAAATGTGAAAATACCAGCATAAGTGTCACTCCTCCCAACCTAAATAGTCATATCTCACAAAAAGAAATCCTGCCTCGCAAGGTTATTGTGAGGACCAAATACTACAGTTTACTTCCCTATGAATTTTGTGGGACTAGATCATCTCCTACTAATACTTAAATCCTGAGCACCAAGTTCATAGTAGGTCCTTAGGAAATTCTACTGGATAAATTGTTAATGTCCATGAGTTGTTTAACTATAAATCTCTTTACAAATTTCAGTTGTCCCCATTATAGACAACTTTACCAGATGTTGATCAAGAACCACCAGACTGTAGAATCTAAGAGGTTCCAAAATTCTCCCAATGAACCTGTGCTCTCTCACAATACAAAGGTGACTTCGAACACCACTGTCATGAAATCCTGATCTGGGCCCTACAATAGAAGACACATCACTGGCCACCCTAATTACCAACAGATGATTTCAGAAATGAACATTTTTTTCAAGGAAGTAGTTGAAAAATCATTAGAAAAACATTCAAAATATGGTCAACAGCAGGGACCCAGCATGAGGCTGGAAGCAAACAGTGGAATCCTTAGAAGCTACTTTGTGTGCCTGAGGTCAGGGAGCAGACACAAAGCATCTCGCCGCGCAGAGCCACCGCGGGAGCCAGAGCACTTCTTCAGCCATCTTGGGTTTGGCAGGAGAGAAGGGTTATAATAAGAAACCAGGGAAGTAATATTGCCCATCATATAAATATCCCAACCATGGGCCATATAATAGATGGCATCTCGGCTATTTAAAATAACACCTTTGCAAAATGTAATTTGTCAACTGGGTCCTATTCTGAGATAAGGTGGACTATGGCTAACTGCCCTGAGACATGTTGTCCTGAAAACTGCTGGTCACCCACCTTGGTACAGCCGCAAGTACCTCAACAGGCTTGGCAAAATGTAGAACAGACCCAGCCTCTGGCCATTCTGCTAATGTGATCAATTATGTCAAAGACAAAGGCTGAAATAACATCAGAAGGACTTCAAATCTTACCTCTTGAGAGGAAATTTGGCATAAGATTTCACTTTTAAAGCCATCAATTCTTTTACTTAAAAATATATTTCATTATATGGCACTGAAAATAAACTCAGATAGACTAAAGGTGCAAAAGTTTTATGAGGATTAGAAATTCCTTGGACCTGAACTTGAAATACTACTTTTTTTTTTTTACTAATATTTATAAATAAAAATAGAAGATAATTTCAAAAAACAGATCGTGCCAAATCTTATAAAAAATAGAAAAAGAAGAAATACTTCAAAATCATTCTACTTCATCTGGTCATACCTGATATTAAAATTGGAAAACATATACTATTATAGAGGGAAATCACAAACATATTTCACATGTAAATTAGGATGCAATATTCTAAACAACATATTAACAAGTTGAATTAAAAATTACTGTTCAAATTATGTAATTTGGTCAAAATTAAATCCAACTTATGTGAGAATTGGTTGCTATTTTCTTTTCTTTATTTTTTTCTTTTCCTTTCCCTCACCCCATCCCTCCTCCTCTCTCTGTCCTCTCCCCTTCCCCCACCCTGCACTCTGTCATTAATTGTCCTCATATCAAAGTTGAATACATAGGATTCATTCATTCCTGTGATGCTTCTCCATGCCTGTGATGCTTCACTAATAGTAATGTGTTCCACTTTAATACTACTTTTTAAAAACAGAGACAATGGCTCAGCACTCATAGCACAGTGGTTAGGGCGCCAGCCACATGCATCAAGGAGGGCAGGTTCGATCCTGCCTGAGCCAGCTAAACAACAATGACAACTGCAACAAGAAAATAGCCAGGAGTTGCAGCGGGCGCCTATAGTCCCAGCTACTTGGGAAACTGAGGCAAAAGAATCACTTAAACCTGGAAGTTGGAGGTTGCTGTGAGCTGTGACATCACAGCCCTCTACCCAGGGTGACATAGTGAGACTCTGTCTCAAAATAAATAAATAAATAAATAATAAAAACTGATAATGCATTTACTTCTAAATCTTTTCTTTCATAGAAATAATTAAAGTACATGTCAGAAAGCATGTGTGTATTAGTGGAGAAACTAGCAGCCCAGAAGTCAGGACCCTGACGTTCTGTTCCTGGCTCTAAGCCCGCCCCTTGTGGTTTCTTCACCTAATATGGCCATCATGCCATTGCAAGTTGGACATGAATCATGCTCCAGGTGACCCAGATAACTTACCTCATTTAATCCCCTTACTATTATTCCCACTCTGCAGATAAGAAAACTGATCCACATGAGGCCAACTGTTAGATGTAGCATGAAGAGCAGAGAATGTGGAGGGTGAAGATTCAGGGTTGAGTCACTATCCCACCATACACAGCTGGATGGTCTCTAGCATAATTTTATGTAAAGTGCATCCCAGCATACCCTATAAACACAAACTCTGCTTCCACAGGGACTCTGCTGGCCTCTTTTACCATACTCAAAACCACAAAACTCTTGAGCATCCTGGCTAGATAGAATTCAAACTCAAATACATTGACTGAAGGTCCACCAATAATCTTTATTTCTGCAGAGAGGGTGACAGGGTCTTTCTGAGCAGGGAGGCAACTCTGAGAGTGTACCAATAACAAAGAGTTGAGAGACCTCAGAGGCGGGGAACCAGCAAGAGACCACGAGGCCTGTCTTGGGTCCTCCTGCCCACCCCTGATTAGTTTTATTATGACAGCCTGTAAGACTTGACTTGTCAAGCAAATTATTTTCACATCTCTTTGCAGATTATAAAAATAGTTCAGATGCTAGATACAGAGCAGCAAGATTTTGCAGAGACTTAAATTGAGGAGATTTCTCACTCTAGATGATAAATATTCCTAAACATTAACTATGTAAGTTATTTCACTGAGATTCAGATTACAAAACATGCCATCTTTCTGGAAATAACAAAATAATGTCTTCTAATAATGGGAAAAGGGGGAATCAGCAAAATGTTAACATCTTGATCTGCTTACATACAGTGTCTTTCAATGCATATACATTTGCAAATTTGCATAGACTACATATAAACATGAAATTAGAATCATAAGTTCAGTGGAATTGTTTGTTAACAGAATTTTATAGACTTTAATCCCCTCTTGCTGAATACGTTGGTTATTTTCCTTTTTTACCATTGTAATTAATACTACAATGAGCAATCATGCATATAAATTTGGCAAAGCCTTTTTCAATGTTCAGAAAGATGTTCCAGGTACACTCTCAGTATGCTGTGTTTACTATGTGACAAACGCCATGCTCTATTTTACAAACATTATCCAGCTCAGTCCTTGCCAAAATCCTGTGTAATGTCCATGATTAATATTCCTTTTACATATGAGAAAACCGAGCAAAAGGGGATAAAGTAACTTTCCCATATTTGTACAGAAGTAACAAAGCCAGGATGTGAATACCGCAGTCTATCTCCAGAGCCTGGACTTTTACTGAGAAGACTGCCTGACTTGCCATGTCCTCCAACCCATACCCTACCTTCTCCCTCCCACTTAAAAGCTCCTGTCCCTCCACATCAGATATAGTATACAGAACTCTTCCAATTAGAATATCCAACTTGGATGACCTGGAACATCTCCAGAATCTGGAGTTGCTGTTGGGTTGCTCTGAGTCCATGATGTCCTCAACATGTAACCCCTGCCTATGATGACCAACTCCTAAGATCATCCTGTTCAATAGAAAGGACATTTATTTCAAGATCTCCGACAAGACACAACCCAATAAAGCCACACTGCAGACAATTCTGCAGGCTTTTCCTCCAAAGTTGACTTTTCATCTTGTTGCTTTTGAGCAAGCGTCGTTGTTTACTAAATTTATCTTCTTCCCACTTTTCTTTCTTTCTTTCTGTTTTTTTGTTTGTTGGTTGGTTGGTTGGTTTTTGTTGTTGTTGTTGTTGTTGTTGTTTTTGGCTTGGGCCGGGTTTGAACTCACCACCTCTGGTATATGGAGCTGGCGCCCTACTCCTTGAGCCACAGACGCCCCCCTAACTTCCTCCCACTTTTGTACATGCTGATTCATTGTTGTCAAGTGCATCTCAAAGTTGACCTGTGAAAAGTAAGACTGTTGGGGATACATATAAAAGCTTTATAATTCTTTTTTAAAAGTACAAAACCAAGTTGTTTGTAACATCTGACTTTATCTGGAAGCTGTGACAATGTGTTCTGTGCTAACACAAACAGAAAGATGCAAACAAGCTGTGGTACAGGGAATCCCCAAAAGCAACCTTCGCCATCTTCAAGACTCAGGGTGTATAAAGAAGAGGAGTGAACGACTTGAAAGAGGTTTTAATACAGTGTAGGCCACAAAGGCAGGAAACAGCACACAGCCACCGAAAGGGGAGAGGGAGTTGGGTCCAAAGGCTGTGCCTCGCTGTAACGGGATATGGCTGAAGAAGGGCAAACTCGAGGAGATGCGAGATGCATATCAGAGAAGACTTCCTGGCAGTGAGAGCCGCTAGATTGGAGAATGGCCTCCCCAGGGAAAGGTGGGAAGCTCCCTCACTCAGGACACTGGAAACCGGACAAAGCCAAACAGCGTTGGCCCCGCTGAAGGAAGAAACTCTGCCCTAACAGAGGATGAACCGGATAACCTGCAAGGCCGTTTCTACCTGGAGTTACTTTGATTACAGTAATACAATCCTTCAGGGATGTAGGAAAAGTTGTAGGGGGTGGTTTGCTTTAAATTTTTGAGTGAACTTAATTCTGATGGAAGGTGCTGGACTGACATCCTAAGAGACAAAAGCTCTCTATTCATCCAAACAACGGATACGTGTACGACATTGACAGGATACCTTTCCCACTGGGCTTTGCACATGTGTCCCCAGAGCAGGCATTAAAATAGAAGGAAAGCTGGGTCCTTTCACCCCTGGACTCCTTGCTGCTTTTTATAGTTTCACAAGAACAAAGGAGTTGTTGGTTATAAAGACTGGCCTTCACATTGGAATCCCTCCCCCTCCTATTCCAGTGCCTAAAAACAGAAATGCTACATTTTGAATGGGCCATGTAGAACTTTTAAAGCATCTGTCTAAAAGACATTAAAATGACACATTCAAACCACTTTCAAAAGATGGTATATGGCAGCAAGGCTGGGTCTCTCTTACTCTGTTTCCTGCATGAAGCAAAGTAAAAAGTCTGGCTGGGTAGACGGATTTGAATGTAATTTCTACATATCTTTGACTTCTAAGTCATAAGGAAGAGGATTCGATACAGCTTCCTTTTCTCATCCTTTGTTTTTCATCGCTCTGTTATACTTTCCTCCCCCCAGATAATGTTTATCCTCCCTTAAATTTGCTTTCAACATGCCAGGTTAAGAGATCTCAGTTAGAAGAAGTCTGAGTATAGATCTTCACCTACTAGATGCTGTGCCAGTTAATCCAGATCCCTTGAACACTCCTCCTGCATCTTTCCTGAGTGGCTGGTTTCTTATTTTCTTTATTGGAATTTTTGCAGAAGCAACCTCAAAGTGTTGGCAAAATTCTGCACACAGCCAAACAGTGACATTCACCTAAGACCCAGCTCTTTGATGATCTCCGTGAGGCATAAGCAAATCTGGATGCTTTGTTTTCTGTGCCTCTGCCCAAGCCCAACACTGACGTGGCCATGTAGGTGTCCATCTCATTATAAGAAGGTTCAGTCTCAGCCCATCCTGGTGTAGATTTTTAAGTGTACTTTTCTAGCCTCAATTCAACATAGGGTGTGAGAGCGAATACACGCTACCTTTTCATTTTACGTTGGACACATAGGCCTGATCAGCCATCTATATGAATGCAAACCTCAGACAGGCAAAACCTTCAACAGTGCCAGGGTGTGATCCAGCTTGCCTTGGGCCTGAATATTAGTCTCAGGGACAGTAGGCATAAAGAGAAAATACAGCTTTGACTGCCTCTCATTTTGTGCCGTGATTGTTAATAAAATCCCCTGCATATTCTGACAAAGAATATATTCAATTACTAACTTTTCTACAGAAAGTTTCTCCTGTACTGTAATAGACAGGTGAAAACAAGTCCCCTCCGGTGGCCCCACAGGGTTTAGATGGCATTCCAGCTGATGCTTGCCCACAAAGGTTGGAACTTATTTATCCCCTCAATGTTTAAGTAATCAAAAGAACATCTCCATGAGAAAGAGAACTGAATTTGTCAGGAAGTAGTTGTTACCTTTGATTTCCTGCCCCTTCATTACAAACAAAAGCCTGATATATAGTTACCTGCAATTGGTGTATAGTGTACATGACAGACCACAATGTAGGTGAGTAATGAATCCTGAGAGAGTCTGAGTGACGTGACCTAAGACCCCATTCACTAGTGGGCAGACAACCTGGAGCCTATAAACACTTTTCTTTCAAGTTAGTGAAAAGCAATTTTTAAAAAATTAAAATCACAGAAAAATAGAACACTATGACTGTCCAAACAAAGAGTGATTATTTTCCTGGCTAATGAGAAGAAAGTGATTCAATCCATACAATGTCTGAAGGTAAGGCATGGTCAAGTATAAGAAAGGCTCCTCAGTGAATAATTACCTCCTTGAATCCAATGACTACCCAAAGATCTCCTACTTTAGAATGTTTGTTTGTTTGTTTGTTTGTTTTTTGAGACAGAGCCTCAAGCTGTCCCCCTGGGTAGAGTGCCATGGCATCACAGCTCACAGCAACCTCTAACTCCTGGGCTCAAGCAAGTCTCCTACCTCAGCCTCCCAAGTAGCTGGGACCACAGGCGCCCACCACAACGCCCAGCTATTTTTTGGTTGCAGCCCTGTCTTTTGTTGTTTGGCGGGCCCGGGCTGGATTTGAACCTGCCACCTTAGGTGTATGTGGCTGGCGCCTTAGCCACTTGAGCCACAGGTGCCAAGCCTGATCTCCTACTTTAGAATTTATGCACCTCTACATCTGAACTAACTCTCAGGAGGAAGTTTCCTTGAAAAAGTACCTGATGTAAACTTGTAATATAGTAGAGCTGTGATAACGTCTCCCTGGCCCCCGGAATAAATGTATTGTTCTATCTGTAGACACATCTGCTTCAACTCAGCATCAACACATTGACTCCCTTCTACTTCTAGCATGGAAAGTGAACTATCACTTTCTGAAGGACTACCTTCAGTCCCTAAACAGGAACACAGTTTTCCAGGAGTGTCCCTCCTGGACAATCGGTCCACACTTGTGGCTAGCGTGCAGAAAGACTAGCACGGTCTGTACTGTCAGGGAATGAGCTCCAACACACGTAACAGTGTGGTGGTGGCCTTGCATGCCCATGTCTAGTCCACTGGCCATACCATGGCTGAGGTAGTAGCCTGATAGTGTCCTTTTACAGAGACCATGTTCTCAAACCAAAAGACCTAGTTTCTTTCTTTACATTCAAATCATTTCCACATGTCTTTTATTTTCATCTTAACTCCCTCATATGGAGATTTAGCCATGTCACCAACATATTAGGAAGCATTCATACTGAACAAATTCAATAGGTCATATAAAATTGGACAATTAATTTCATGATGCATCCTAGAAAAAGTGCTACATACCTCATTCCCAAATATCATTATGGTCACCTTCTAAGTACTGCCCTTGAGAAGCTGTGTACCAATGCCAGTGCCTAGTCCACCCTTCAAAGCAATTTTGGCGCTCTTTTTCTGGAATGGCCATCAGAGCTGTAGTTATACAAGGTCTAACAATTTTTAAGTTCAAAAAGTCATCCTAGAAAAAATGCTTTGAAGACAGGACTACGTGCTGGCATCAGTGCAGAGCTTCCCAAGGAGAATTCTTTGAAGGTGACCATAGTTGTACTCAGCACCGAGGTAGAGAGTACTTTCTCTATATGAATTCTCAAACTTAATTGTCTGAACTTATAGACATATAAAGAGTTTGTCTATTGCCCCAGGGTCCTTTTGTGTCCATACACTAAACCTACTTCAGCATTAACCCCATTCCAATAGAACTTGGAATACATGGGCCAATTCTTCATACAAAGGAGCCAGGCTCTTCCAAAACCTTATTGATTTGTACTCTGACTAACCAAGTGGACCTCATCTATAAGCCTCCCAAGATACCACATGCCTCATGACTTAATTTGAAATATCTTCCATGGGAGCCCAAGCACAAAAGGAAGGTCATGGTTAAGATGTTCACAGCTGGCTAAACAATAGTCTGTTGTCCTCTCCCCATTACTGCCCAACCTTAACACTACTCTCGGTCCCAATCATAGCTTTGTTAGTATTATTTCACAGAAATAAATTTCAAAATTTGTTTTATAGAAATAGTTCTCAAACATGATTGCTAGGACATTTGATGGCTCTGCACACGGGATTCCCCCTCCCCTTTTATACAGCAACTTAGTGACTTAAAAACGGCCATTATATTTTGCATATTATTCTTTGTGGGGTGAGCTGGACTGGGTGTGGGTGGGCAGCTTGGAATTGGGACACCTTTTCTATAGTGATTCTCCATTCAAATGTCTGGGGCCCAGTGCCCCTTGGTCTCTCTCTCTCTCTCTCCACATGATGGCTCATCCTCCAGGGACTCTCCAGATGACCTGGATTTTTCATAAATTGAGGTCTTGAGACAGTTGGACTTGTGAATGTAGCACTGCATAACTTTTGAGATATACAAAAATCAAGAAACATAAAATCCACATGGATGGAAACAAATGAAGCCTTCACAGCAACACCAATAAGCAGAGCAAGTTGAAACTTGCATGGGTGAATGAGAAAAGACATAGTCAACTGTATTTCTTGGAAGTGAAAAATGGACCATGGCAGTCTATCTCAAAACTTTTATAGTGATCCACACATAAGTTATAAGAAAAATCATTCTAAGGCCCAAATGAAAACTACAAGGTCTTATGACTAAGCCTCAGAAATCCCTAGAAATCACTTCTGTCACATTCTGTTTTTCAAACAAGACTACAAAGGCAGTCTAGGTTCAAGGGAATGGGAGAAGTCGATTCTTGGCAGGGGAGTGACAGAGGAAGAGAAAGCTGTGATGGCGGCCATCTTGGATGTAAAGCACATGAAGAGAATGCTACTCCTTCTCTACCAGTGTTACATTTTTCCACAAAAGTGTGAAAGCAGTTCTATTCATGCCTCAGTTTCTTATAAAGTGTTACTTTAAAAAACCTTTTTTCCACATATTCCACTCATTTATAGGCTCCAGATATAAATCCATGAGAGAGTGGACTCATGAATATTATGAGTGACAAACATCATGCTTTACTCAGCAACTCCTCCATGCTAAAATGAAGCTTGTCTATTGAACCTTTTCTAACCTTGGGATAATTTCTTTTCAGGGATGCTCCTTAGTTCTGTCAAATTCTGAAAGGTCTGTCTTGCCAGGCTGTGGACATTCCATACTCCAAATAGCAACAATAGCCTAGGCTCAAGCTGAGCCCACTGCTATACAAGTGAGTCCCATCACTTAGGAGATGCTTGACAAGGGTTAGTTCTCATCTCCTTCCCATCTCTGACTATACAGTAAGACTTATGTTAAATATCAAATTATGATCCCCTTTTACAGATGATAAAACTGTAAAAAAGGAAAGTTAAGAGGTCAGCACAAATTCACATAACCAGTATGTGAAGAAATTGAAACTTGAGCTCAGGTCTTGTGATACACAGATGACAGTTCTTTCAAATCTACCAAGGATTTTAAGAGCGAGTTTACACTTTGAATTCAAAGGTTTAAAATAGAGAGCAGACTCTTCAATGGAAAAGAATATAGGAGTAAGAAAAATGGAGTGCCAGGGTTGGTAGGGCTGGGCATTGAGATAGAAGTAGTGTGAAATTATACTAACTACTCACCAGTTTTGTCTAGATCCAGCCTTACTACATTTCCCAGAAGCTCTATTCTAGAGGGTTTACTCTTGCAAATGTATAAAAAGGGTGCTCTTTTTGTTCTTAAGCTAGTAGGCAATTTTTAGCCTTGTGTTGCCCACTCCAAGTCCCTTTTAATCCCTCACATCCTGCTTGCAGTTAATGGAATGCAAAATTCCATCTTGCCCTGTTCTTCAGATCTCCCAGCAGGACGTCAGTGCTTAGTATCAGTTACTAGGTGTGGGTTTCCTCTTGCACCAGCTTGTCTGCCTTCTGAGTGATGAAATGAAGCTTTTCCCATGGAGAGAACCCAACATCATTGCCTCCTGCCTGGTCATCTTCCAGGGAAGGCCTGTAGCAGCCTTTGCTTCCAGGGACAACTGGCTGTGTATCCATAACAAAGACAGCAGGAGGCTGTGATCTGGCCATCTTTAACTCTGTCATTTAGCCAACACAGTTTCCAAGCCCTGTCCCAGAACCCTATGCCTCTGGTCTTTGGTGGCCCTACCACCTGGCATACACTTAGGTGTCAGCAGACAAGATGAGACTAAGTTCCCCTCTCCTTAACTCAACAGATCCCTGCAACTGTGCTGAATAAAGTTTACTTCCTGTATTAAAATTGCCAGGAGACATCTGCAAAGAGGTCAAGTCACCTCAGGTCACAACCATAAAATAGGACTTTGAGGGCCAAAATGCCTAAGTAGTGGCCAGAAGTAGGACGTTTTATACATCCTAGAGCAAGAAGGAAACAAGTGCTTTAAATTCTGTGTTGACTTTATTTTAAACTGTTTCACTGGAACACTGTACTTAGGCAAATACATGTGTGGAAATTCTGGAAAGAAGAGTGGTGTAAAAATTCCTCCTTTGAGTTAATTTAACCATATCTTCTTAAGAAAGTATGCTCAGTAAGATCTGGCGCTGTAATAAGAATTACTCCCACTCTACAGACAACATATTTAACGCTAGAGTTGCCAAAGCAGGAAGGAGATGAAAGGAAGACAAATATACTATATTCACTTATTTAAAATAGAATGTAAAACATCAGCCCCACCTAATCTATTTTATTAACTTTTAAAATAACATAAATTATAGAAAATCATCATTGAAAATTAACAAAAATAACCAAATAAAGAAAGAAAAATTAAAATTACCTATAATCATAAAGTCTTGGCACAACCACTGTGAATGCTTTGGGATATAGATTCTATATGTGTCTGCATATAATTTTTTAACATAATTGAGACTGTGGTTGGCGATTTTCTACCCATACTTAATAGAAGCATGATTATCTTCTTATATCGACATATGTCCATCTACATCTCAAAATATCACTACTTTTTAATTTTAAAGGAGAAAATGAGCCTTTGAAATAAAAGAAACTTTTATCCCCCAAACAGTCAAGGTTGGCTTTGCCAATAACTCAATAGCCTGATAGTACCTGTGTCCTGATGTGATGTAGTAAAAGGTACATGCACCACCTACAAAGTGCTCTGGCCTAAAATGTTTGACCTGAATCTAATCACAATGAAACAGATGAATCCAAAATGTTGGGCACTCTGCAAGAAGGTTGCTGTGGACTTTTCAAAGGATTCTAAGTCATCAAAGAACAGAGGGGAGAATGATCAAAGATTGAAAGTAATAAAAATGCACAGTAGAAAATATTGTAAGTAAAATTTCATTGGAGTCTAGATAGGGAAAAAAAGTGCTATACAGAATACTTTAGGACAATTTGAGTATGTCTTCACATGATATTACTGAATCAATAATTTTCTTAGGTTTGATAATGATGCTGCAATGTCATCACATTGCCAGCCTACTCTCAAAAGCTTTAGCAGAAGGGAAGAATATATACCCATATGCACAGACAGGTGGTTAAGATAGTCATTGCACCACTCTGTCAACTTTTAAGTGATTTTGAAATGTTTCAAAATGATACATATATCAGATATATGTGTTTTTATATATATATATATATAACACGTATTGATATTTCTATCCCATTCTATTTAACGACTAAATGTGATTCTATTATACATATATCCCATAATCTATTTAACAAATTTCTGGTTATCAACATTTCATTTATTCCCACTTTTAACTTACATGAACAAATTTCAAAGACAATTCCTGTAGGTAGTTATTTGCATACGTTATTAATTATTTATTGAGGATAAAATTTCTAGAAGCACCTATTTGTTGTTGTATAGGTCTCATGGAAAAGCCATGTCGTGGAGAATGAGCACATTTACTGAAATTGTGTTTTAAATAAAGGTGACCATCTGCTCACTCAGGCAAAATGGTGAGCTTCTTTATTTGTGGTTGGTTTATATAGGGAATTTTGTACATGCGCACAATACAGCAATGACCTCATTGATCCATTTAAACATCATGTGACTACCTCATGATTAGCTTCCAATAATCCATTCAACATACACCTTTGACATAACACTTTCAACATAACCCAATTTAACATAACTTAATGGAGAACATGTTGTTAGCCATTACATCTTTGTTCTTATCTGATGATGCCTGAGGCTATGGAGGAACAAGGTAGATTGAATATCTGCCCTTCCTGGCCTTGCCGTTGTACTTTGTAACAACAAGTCATCCATTGTTACTTCAGATCTTTAAACAAGGCATAAAGAAACTTCTTGGGCATACAGGAATTTGTGGGCAAACCTCTGCTCCCATGTAGGCCTTAAGTCAGGGGGGTTTTGCTGGAACCTTTTATAAGGAATTTTCAGGCTGGACTTCTCAAAAGCTTCTTCACGAGCCCAAGTTTCATCTGTGCCATTAGATACCTGTATGCATTGGGTAAATTCCTCTTCTCTTGAGGTCCCTGAGCACACTTCCATTCCCGGACCTGTCAGCAAGTGACTTTCATTACTCACCACAGATCAGGAAAGGTTACTGATGGGTATCTGGCCAGTTTTCCAAAGGGCTTTTTTATTGGCCTTATAAAGTCAACCTTAATTTCTTAATGCAGTAAATGCTATTCCAGCTAAAGCCTTGGTCATGTTAGGCTCACAACCACCCTGGCCACATGGGATTCTGCCTCAGTTTCTTACAAGTATGCCTGCACAAAGTCTTTTCACTGCTCTCTCTCAAACGGCTTTTTTGGCCAGAGGCATATAGGCATTTCACCTATACCTATTCAATCAAGTTTATAGATATTTTTAAAATATTCAGTATGACCACTTACAACACAATTATTTGATTCAGGCCTGTGTATTTTCTGTGGTCCCCATGCCCTAATACCTAACAATTCTCTTTAAAATGAATATAACCATCAAATGATAAGACTTCTAACACTGGTATTTTATTTCCTAGGTTACTTATTAAAATCTGTGTTCTCAGTTTTTGATAATACTTAGTAAACTTTTGTTCATGTCCATGGACATTTCAACTCTACCAAAAACTGTTTCGTTGTAACCATATAGAACCTAGGAATTGTCTTGTCAATCGTCCTTCCTGTCCTGTTCATCCATTCTAACATCTGTTTTCATTACTAGCAGCAACACATCTTTGATCATTGTCCCCAACAAACTAGCACTTCCCCAGCCCCAGCAGAGGCACTAAACATACCTAGCAGAGTATTGTAGCCTTTCAGCACTTTACAGGACAACCACTCTGGAGCAGATGGAGTTTGAATCCTGCCATGGAAATATCATAGCTTTGACTGCTGTCTCCAAGGAGTCATCTCCCAACACACACTAGGTGATACACACATGGCTGAATCAATCACACTTATTGAGCAATGTTATTAAGTGTTATTAGCACTGTTAGTGCTATTAATGTTGTTAAGCTCCGTTAAGCCAAACTCTAGCATGCAGTCTCAAAGCTGTTCCTTACAGGTTGGGCTTATTCAATAAGCCAGGCTCCCCACTATTTAACACATTGAGATGCAGTTAGCTCTCGCCCTTATCTCTCTCTCTCTCTCTCTCTCACACACACACACACACACTCATTTTCCCCACACTCAAGCATGTATGTGCAGAATATTTTCCAGGACCTCACTCTGGCGGAGTGACCAAAAAAGAAAGTAAAGTTAAGAAAAATAGACATAGCCCTTTTATGTAGTATATTTTTTTGCCACTAGAAATGAAATAGTTGACCCGAGAATCCAAACAAATACTGTTTTAGCTGGATCCCTCTCAAATAATAATAATCAAGAAATCTTCAAACAACTAGAATGAAAGTTACCATTTATGGAAGCATTGAGATAAACTTGTGCCCACTTCATGCCTCTCACCAAGCTGCAGGATCAATATTTTCTGTTACTGGTTCTAATGTGGTATCCAAGCCCAAACCGTGTTGACTGGCAACAGAGAGTGCATCCAAAGAAAACAGATAATGAGTTCTATTAAGCCCCTTAATCCCTTTCCAGAAGCAATTATTTTTCTTAGGAGCTCATGGGAGATCAGAGTCCCAATCCCACTATGCAGCAATTCTGGCTGCTCTTCTCACACTGAAAACACACAGGCCCTTCCATTGACTCATAAGGTACAACGCTCTGCTTCCCAGATACAGAACCATAAGAGGGTGTTCACTGGGGTGCTGCAGTGTGGGAAGGAACACATGAGAAATGTCAGTCTGGGTAGGGTGTACTGGAGGCCTGGATCACCTGCCATGACTATAATCTCGGCAAATCTTGGAAACTTTTGTAGCCAGAGATTCCACATTTATGGCTCTGGCAACAGTAACTCAAATCCACAAAGTTCCTGTGTGAATTAGGTGGAGAACTCTATAAACTACAAAAGTCACACATTTATTATTTTGGTGTATACTAATTCAAAGAAGAGTAGTACATTAAAATGGTTTTCTGACCTATTTTGAAGGAAAAAAAAGCTAACAGGAGACTTAAGAAAAGTCTTAATCTGAGGATACCATTAAGCTAAATAAAATGGGAAAATTCTAGAGCTAAAGAAAATTGTTTGAAATTTTTAACACTAAAAATACTTTTTAATAAAGTACATGCTATCATCTATGTTCTATAAACCAAAATATGTGTACATCATAATTTTTTTTTTTTTTTTTTT
>NW_003852397.1:20558579-20647964 GCF_000181295.1 Otolemur garnettii
ACCAGTTTTTCTTCCTTTGTTCAGGAGCCTCTGACCAGGGTTGCTACCAGTCAGCCATCTTCCCAGAATCCCCTGTACATCATAATTTTAAAGAACCTCAGAGGCTTATTATTTTATCTATTGGGTCAGTGTTCAATGGGAGACCATATTCTGTACCTCTGACAGGTGTGATGTTGTCTGGCTGTGACCATGGGTCTACAGTTGGGCCACAAGAGAAGCAGATCCCGGACATTCCACCTAGATGCGATATATCTTTGAGCAGTTACTTTATTACCACATGCCTGTTTCTTTATCTTCCCAATAGGGATGAAAATCTTTTCTTTGTGCATCTGGTGACTGATTTTTTACTAAAAACTGATACCTTCACCCCAAGGTGGGATGGCGACTTACAAAGATTACCACAGCTCCAGAACACCTTACAAGAGTAGCAAGACTTGCTGCAAAATCATTGCAGTTCAGCTTCTTCATGCCAAGACCATTTCCCCACACACCTATTGTACACAAATCACAGAAGCTACCCAACATAAATAAGTGAACTTCAAGGCTGACCTAAACTGGCTCAAGGAACAAGTGCCTGAAACACTGGTGATGAGTTCATTTTAAAAAGAAAATGAACCAAAGAACTCCTGAGTGGCATATAAAACCCTCTTTCTGGAAATAGAGCCTTCAGGATTGTACTTAGCCCAGGACATTCTCTTCTCCCTTTTACCACGGGGTCATGTTTATTGTCTCTGGAATCTGGTTCTAGCAGCAATCCAAGAAAACCATGAGAATGGCTCAAAGTCATTGCTAGTATCCACCTTCATCATAGCTTCTACATTCCTAAACAATGAAATGCCTTAGTCCGTTAGGGAACAGCAGAGAGTGACCACCGAGGCATTTTCTGTCACAGCTGCTAACAGCGTTGTAGCCCAGCCCTGGTTTTCCAGATAAAGGTGAAGGCCAAGTGTAAAAAAGAAATGTTCCCCTTGACAAAATAGGGCCCTAAAAACCTACATGTCACCAGCGGAGCTCTCAAACTGTGGATTTCAATGACAGCACAGATAAAACATTAGTAGATCCATCTTGTTTTTAAAAGGGCTTAGACTGTATAAACTTGTAAATAAATCCCACTATAATATGATCCTCATTTTTAGATGCTTTTGTAAACACAGCCTTATTTTTCCTTCTGTTCTTGCCCCACCAAAAGGGAGTTGTCCTGATGGACTCCCTTCGTGCCCAAGACAGAGCCATCCAAGAAGCAACACTTTGTCCAGTGTAATGAGGGTTACAAACGTCATGTTGTATGATTTCCCTCAAAACTTCAAACAACGAAATTTCAGGGTTTCCAGCTTTGTCGATTGGGGGGGAGGGTTCCTCCTGATTTAATTTCTCTCTCTCTTCTTCTCTCTCTCAATAAACTTCTTAGGAAGTCTTTTTAGTACATCTAGTCAAGAACAAGAGAAACCTATGTGTGCCTAAGTGAAAAAAAATATGATTTTTTATGTTGTGTATACATAACAGCACCTCCTCAAAATTAAGAGAAATATTATTTGCCTCTTACTATGGATTGCCAATATTATATGATATTATGTCATGCAGCAAACAATGATTGCTTAAGTAGAGTTTGAATAAGACCAAGGAGCCATTATTACCATGTGTTAAAATCACCTGGTAATTAAGAATTAAAACTGGCATATGATGCATTGAGCAAAGGATGAGCAAGATTAATTTTTATCAGTAATGGATTTGAACTGTATCTGGATCTCCTAAATTCAGAGAAAACCTGAATGAAAGTGCTATTATTTTTTTATTTTTTAGAAACAAGGTCTTGCTACATTGCCCAGGATGGATTCAAACTCCCAGGCTGACTCAATCCTCCTGGCTCAGCCTCTGAATCAATGGAACTATAGGCATGCACCACCTTCCCCAGCTCCTACTAATAACTTTTAATGTTATACTAATTTTCTTTTAGAGACAAAGTCTCACTCTGTCACCCTGGGTAGAGTGCTGTGGCATCATTAGAGCTCCCAGCAACCACAAATTCTTGGGGTTTTTTTTCTATTTTTGGTAGACATGGGGGACAGGGGGTGTCTCACTTAGGCTGGTCTCAGACTCCTGAGCTCAGGTGATCCACCCGCCTTGGCCTCCCAGAGTGCTACCATGCCCGGCCTTATGTCAATATTTTAAAATAATAAGCATTGTACTATTAAATGGATTTTATGTTCTTAGTTATTTTTAATTAAGGAAAAGCTGGCTTAAGTGGCTAAGGCGCCAGCCACATACACCTGAGCTGGCGGGTTCAAATCCAGCCCGGGCCCACCAAGCAACAATGACAGCTGCAACCAAAAAATAGCCAGGCATTGTGGTGGGTGCCTGTATCCCAGCTACTTGGGAGGCGGAGGCAGGAGAATCATTTTAGCCCAGGAGTTGGAGGTTGCTGTGAGCTGTGATGCCACAGCACTCTACCCAGGGTGACAGCTTGAGGCTCTGTCTCAAAAGAAAAAAGAAAGAAAAAAAGAAAGAAAAAGAAAAGAAAAAACTGGAAGAAAAAGATTGAAATATCCTAATCCTTTCAATTATACCTGTAATTACATTTGTAAGTTTTAAAAATATATATTTTACAATTATAGGAAAATATTCTTAGAAACCAATGTGGGCAAATATTGGAAAGTGCCAGGAATATTTTACAACTTTTCAAAATGGAAATAAAATGTAACTAATTACAGTTAATGTTTGTTTCCTCGTGTCTGTGTTTAAACTATTTTTCTGAAAGAAGAGATATAGAACAAAAAACAGATTAAGAAAGTTTAAAATAGCTCAAGGGTATGATTTTAAAACCTTCTAAAAATATTAGAACGGTAATTCAGTCTTGTTTAATTCTGAGTCTAGGGTAGAAGCTACTGTAGAGGTTCCTAAGAGAGGCATGAGGTAGATAAGGAAGGACAGCAGGACAGGAGTCCGAGCTTAGGGACACGACAGTGACTTCTATACCAGCAAGGAAGACAGCCGGCTAACTCACCTAACTATTCTGAGCCTTGGTTTCCCAATCTATAGAATAATTGTCAAGGCCTCCTCCTGCTCCAGAATTCTGCAATTCCTTTTTAATTTGACAAACCTCACTTGAGCCTATTCAGTGAACATTTGCTTTAGAGATCATTTTTGTCACCCTTGTTTAATAGCTGCAAACGTCAAATCTTACATGCTGTGTAACACTTTCTTTTTCATGTCATCTCCTTTAATCCCTAGAATAATCCTGTTCAGATAGATCAGAAATCTCCACGGTCATTTGTGAAGGAGTAAAAGCAGCCACAGAACAACTAAATGACTCAGCCAGCACCGGCACTGCTAGTAACAGGGCCAGCTCAAAAATTCAGGTCTCCAGGGTCCAAAAGACCCACCTTTCTTTCTGAGCACCCTTCGTATAAAGTAAAGTACTGGCAGTCTCACTGAGCTCTTGTTTCCTTACTGTGAGAATACCTCACGGCAGCTGTCCACGTGTTTTGAGAGATCTGCTGACAGTTACTACACGGTACTTGTGATCAGGGTTGTGGCTTGGTTCCAGCCTCTCCTCCAACACCCTGAGTGACCCTGGGCTAGTGATCCACCCATGGAATAAAGATCTACAGTGCCGAGGATATTCTTGGCATCAGGCTGTGTTACTGTCTGGGTATGTTGTGAAGGAAACTATCTGTGGAGTCCTTGAACTCATAAGGAAAGGAGGGATAAAGACAATAAACTTTCTAAATAGGCTCCTACCAAAGTTGTTGCAAAAGAGAAAGTGAGCTTTCTAATCCTTGCTTTCTCAAAGCCATTTTTACCCACCTTCTCCTGGTTGTCAAGGATATAGTAAGATCATTAAGACCATCACCATGCTTATCTCCATATTATTATTGTATCCTCCAGTGGCAGAGCTGGTGTCAAACTCCTTGGGGTTTGGGGACAAGGGAACAAAAATCAGAGACCTGCAAAGGCCTGTGGAGGTACTAAAATAGTCCCCATACTTCTCATCGAAAATGACAAAAAGTCACACTTGTTCTGTAGCAAAAGATTTCAACAGAGAAATTCTCTAGAATCTAAGAATTGAGCTGAGATTCATCCCCCAGAACTTAACTCATCCTTTCAGGCTATTTCAGTGACATTCTTTTTATACCCCCTTCTTTGACCTCAAGTGGAGAAACTGATCAAACGCATTCTGCACATTCCAGAAGGCCGCAGACTCAGCCTCCCAGCTGCAGCGCTAACCTCACAAATTCACAGACTACCTCCAGGTTCCCAAGTGGAGCAGCTTTCCTGACTAGAGGACTACCCCAAACACATCCCCTTTATTCAATTGGCCTGATGTTTGCAGCACTTAGAATCACTGACATCATTTATCTGTCTGATCGGATGAAATGGGATGAAAAGAATTTCTTTTAAATATTAATAGAAAGAACTTCCTCTCAGGACTCTTCATCTCCCTCTCTGCATCCCAATTCCATCTTCAGATTCAGTACTACAGCAACAGATGCCTGATTTCTCTGACAAGATTGTGTCTACCACAAGATGCCAAAACATAGTCAGGTTTACAGTTGGGAAAAAGTTCGCTTTGTGCATCTGTATGTAAAGAGTTTGGCAGATGAAATTTCAGATATGTTGCCAGTGAGGCAAACATTTCATCTTGGAGAAAGCCCTTCACACGAATGCAGTTGATGTAGAACAAAGGAAACCACAAAAACAACAGGGCCCTAACATTAAAGACGGGTTTACACACACCAAAAGGAAAGGAAATTCAGAGCTGACTTCCATACCCCTTCTTATAATTCATCACAACAGGATGAAATATGCAGATGTTATTTCCTTTAAGAGACTGGAAAAAGTGCACAAATTTCAAAATCGATGGACATAAACATAGTAAAATGTCTAGTTATTCTTTGCATGGTGATAGTTATCTTTCATTTCAGTTTCCTTTTTTGTTTTTGAGATAGAGTCTCACTATGTCACCCTGGGTAGAGTACCATGGTGTCACGGCTCACAGCAACCTCCAACTCTTGGGTGTCAGAGATTCTCTTGCCTCAGCCTCCCGTAGCTTGGACTATAGGCACTCACCACACGCCCTGGCTATAGTTTTTGGTTCTAGTTCTCGTTGTTGTTTGGCATGCCTGGGTTAGATTCGAACCCGCCAGCTCCAGTATATGTGGCTGGTGCCCTAGACACTTGAGCTACAGGCACCGAGCTACATTTCAGGTTTTTAAAAGACTTTACAACAATTAGGCTCCCCATTTCATAGCTGGGGAAAATAAGATCTGGGACAACAAAGTCATTCCTGCAAACACACAGAAAATCAGAGCCAAAAACTGAATTGCAATTTTTTCCCTTCATTTTCTTGCTAGCACGCTTTTCTGAAGAAGAAATTTGCTTTTATTTAAAAGCACTGAATATGTCAAACAGGTCTGCTATAAAATCCATTATAATAACAGTAGTCTGAATGATGTATACTTTATACCAAATTTTATTTCATTTGTAATAATGTAATATTATTTATTACTACTTTCCCTTTACTGACTCACCTTCTAATTCCAATGATTCAATAAAGTTGCAAGGACTAATTATGTCTGATTATCTGACAATAATTTCTTTTTACTTCTTTTGAGATTTAAAAATCATAAAACAGGTTGGGCGCAGTGGCTCATGCCTGTAGTCCTAACACTTTGGGAGGCAGAGGCAGGAAGACCATATGAGGCTAGGAGTTCAAGACCAGCCTGAGGAAGCACAAGATCCTGTCTCTGTAAAAAATAGAAACATTAGCCAAATGCGGTGGTGTGTGCCTATAGTCTCAGCTAGTTGGGAGGTTGAGGCCAGAGGATCATTTGAGCTCAAGAGTTTGAGGTTGCAGTGAGCTATGAGGATACCACTATGTCCAAACAAAAGCAAAAACAAAACAAAAAGTATAAAACGTTGTACTTACTAAACCTCAAATACAGGGAAATAGCTTAAATAAAATTCATATCTACTTAAACAAGTTTTTTAATGTATGCATGTTGGAACTTTCACTCAGTTTCATCTAAGTAATGTTTAAATTTCTACCTTGATAAACTGTGAGAAAGCGTCTCCCATGCCCCCTTAAATCCTCTCTGTCCCTTCTTCTATTAAATATATCATCACCAACATTTTAATTTTTTTAACCAGCCCCCTAGGAATTGTTCTGAAGTCAGAGCTTCCAGGATTCCAGTCAAACTTGGAGAGAATTTATCCAGGGTGACTGGATGCAGAAAGCTGGAAGAACTTGGGTAGCCATCAGGAAGGGAGCCAAGAGCCCAGCCAAGAAACTGTGCCAACCATGGTCCAAAGGGACAAAGCACAGCCACTTAAGAGAAGAATGTAAAATGAAGTCAGAAGGCAAGAGAAAGAGAAGGCCAAGTAAGTCAGGAGGCTGATTCTCTACCTAGAACAGGGCAAGCCAGTGAGAAAAGGGAGGGACTTACGGGAATATGAAGAGGTTCCCATTCTTAATGGAGCCAGATTGCTGAATGTGGATGGGCTGAGAGGGGCAAAAGAACTGCTCATGCAAGGCCAAATAGACCCAGGAAGGAAGGAAGGAAAGAAGGAAGAAAGGAAGGGAGGGAGGAAGGGTGGGTTATATAAAGCAGCAGTCTGCAATCTTTTGACATCAGACACCAGTTTCATGGAAGATAATTTTTCCATGTGTCGGGGGTGGGGTGGGAGTGGGGGATGATTTTAGGATGATTCAAGCACATTACACTTATTGTGCACTTTATTTCTATTATTATTACATTGTAATACATAATGAAATAATTACACAACTCACCATAATGCAGATTTAGCAGGAGCCCTGAGCTTGTTTTCCTGCAATTGAACAATCCCATCTGGAGGTGATAGGAGACAGTAACACCCAAAATGTGTTGCTTATGTCTTCAGCTTCTCCTCAGTTCATCAGGCATTAATTCTTATGCCTGCAGTCTGGATCCCTCACATGTGCAGGTTACAGTAGGGTTCACGCTCCTATGAGACTCTAATGCCACCTCTAATCTGACAGGTGGTAGGGCTCAGGTGGTGATGCAAGTGATGAGGAGCCACTGCAAATACAGATGAAGCTCTGCTCTCTTGCCAGCCCTCACCTGCTGCTGTGCAGCCTGGTTCCTAATGGGACATGGATCATTTCTGGTCCATGACCCAGGGGTTAGGGATCACAGATGTGAATGTCAATAAGTTTCTTTTAATTACTGCTGATTCTGACTGCAGAGTAAAGGTAAAGTAAAGGCATTAAAGTAAGAAAAAGAAACTCAGAAGAGTTCACCTCTCACAGACATGCACCAAAGGAACTCTGAAGGATGTCCTTCAAGCAAATGGAAATGGTCCCAGCTGAAAACATAAAGTCACAGGAAGGAATAAGTAGCATGAAAGGTGGGAAATATGTGGATTAATCTAAATCATTGTTGACTGTACAGTGGAACCTCCATAGCTGACCACCTCCCTACACTGACCCGCTCCTTAAGTTGACCTATTTCCATAGATCAAACATGCACTACATGTATGTATCAGTACAGCAGGCCTAGTTCCTTATGTTGACCAGTTTGTCACAGTCCCTTGGGTGGTCACCTTATAGGTTCTACTGTATTAAAAAATACTAATGGTAGATTTAAGCCTAAACATCAAAAACCACAGATGCAAGAAACAGGATAAAATTGTAGAACTTCTGAGAATGGTGAAGGGAAATTCTAGGATTACAGCTACACCCAAAAGAGATGGCAATTAGTTAAGATTGAAACAGTGTGACTCAAGATACAAATTCACGCTGAAGACTTTATCATCAAGTCACCACTACCATGTATCTCCCTTCCATTTTGAATTGAGAATGCCTCTTGAGCCAACCCAGATTTTTATCTGTACTCGGCCTGTCCTGACTACTGGCTACATACATCGCTGCTCTCCACCCCTGCCCTGCAGCCTAGATCAACCAAGGATATTCAATTCACTCCACAGAAATGTTCTCTTTGATTTCCTAAGTATAGGAGGTAGACTTAGAATCTTAGCAGTGATGGTAAGCTGAGAAGCAGAAAATAAAAAGCAACACTCTTCACCACCATTTTCCCCCTGGACAGCCAGTACACAGTCCGCAATGCAGTCCAGCATGCTGGCCCAACTGTAGTATGCCATCCTGGTGCTTCCATGGTTAACTCAAGATCTTGCCTGATGACTTCCCCAAATGGGGGTCTTGTAAACTTTAAGGGAAGCTGAAACCTGATTGTGACCACATGGGTCTTCTCTAGGAATCTTGTACCTCATCCTTGTCCTACACAGATTTGTGCTTGCTACAGAGTTTCCCAAAACTAAGCAATATATATCCTGTAGAAATATGTCCATCCTGGTAAATCTAGTAAAGAAGTACAAGAGAATGATCAAAACAAGGCAGGCTGATGGTAACATCTAGGAGGCAGGAGAAGAATGTAATGGGGGAGGTGATCACAAATGCTTTTAAAGTACTGGAAGTATTTTTATTTCTTAATCTGGGTGATGAACGCTCAAGAGTTTATTTAAGTGTAACTCTTTGCATTGTTCCTGTAGGTTCTATACATAACAAAAAACAAATAAAGAAAGAAAAGTCACTTAGCCACTCTATTTCCATCTCATCATCCCTGACTTGGAATACTTGGTAATCCTTTTCTCTTTTCTACAACCCTGCTGTCTCCATAGTCAAATGAGGACCATGACTTGCCTAAAATATTAAATGATTTCCTGATCTGCCTCTCTGCTACTAACTCTGTTCCCCTTTTCCACACGAAAGCCCAAGTGATCCTTTTAAAGTCTAAGTTGTATCTTG
This sequence comes from Otolemur garnettii, assembly GCF_000181295.1. Lineage (NCBI taxonomy): Eukaryota > Metazoa > Chordata > Mammalia > Primates > Galagidae > Otolemur > Otolemur garnettii. The sequence continues at coordinate 20,567,380 of NW_003852397.1, forward strand.
TCGCTGCTTTGCTCAAAAGTTCCCACAGCTCCCACCCAACTCAGACAAAACGGAAGTTCTTCCCAGGGCTCTAAATGACCTGGCCCTGTGACCTGTGCTCTTGTCTGCCTGCTCTTCCCTTCCAGTGCCAATCAGACCAGCCTCCTCACTGCTCCTTAAATTCATCCAGTAGACTCCTATCTCAAAGGCTTTCTTTTTCATCTCAAGATGTCCATATAGCTGACTTTCTATTTTATTCATATTTCAGATAAATGACATCTTATCCATAAGGTCTTCCCTGACTATGCATTCTATTTAAACAGTCTTCCCCTGACCTATTTTACTTTTCTCCTTAGACTTTGTTAACATGAGACACATATATTTATTTGCTTATTTCTTTATTCTTTTTCTCCTTTAAACTAGACTGTGAGCTCCACGAGGCCAAAAAAAACCTTTGTCAAGATTTTTCACTGTTGAATGGTACCTGGCAACATACCAGGAGTTCTTTTAAAAATTGTTGAGCAAATGAACGATAACTTTTTATTTATACAGATACTTATCAGCCAGCTATCCCAACAAGTCCTAGGTATACTGAACTTCCTTGTTTTCCACTTAGATTCTTACAAATGACCACTGGAAGCAGAACAATGATGTGTCAAATAAGGCTCTCAGACAAAAATTTCAAGTTCACCAAAGCAAGGGGATTATAAAAATATTGATGAAATTTGAAAAACTCAAATCTGGATTATGTCCTTAAAACAGAAATAAACAGAGTCAAAAGAAAAACTATAACTAGAGTGAAGGAATACATCTATGAAACATGCATGAAGTGTGCCTGACTCTAGTTGAAATTCAACTTCTCAAGAGGAGAATGTTATGGACCGTGTTCATGAACTGTGTCCCCCCCAAGTAAGTTGACACTCTAACCTTCAATGCAATGGTATTTGGAGATGGGACCTTTGGGAAGTAATTAGGTTTAAATGAAGGTGTGGGGCTCTCATGTGAGGTTAGTGTCTTAATAAGAAGAGGAAGGATCAGAACACTCTCTCCACCAAGTTAGACACCATGAGAAGGCAGCTTTCTGAATGTCAATAAGAGAACCACCGTCACCAGGAACAGAATCTACTAGCACCTTAATCTTAGACTTCCCAGCCTCCAGAACTCTAAGAAATTAATGTCTATTGTTTAAGCCACTCACACTATGATATGTTCTAACATCCCACCTTGGCTAAGACAAAGGCCATCTAACTTATAGTATAGAAAAAGTATACACCTTCAGCTATCCCCAGACAATAACTATATTTAAGTGATCATGAAAATAAACAGAGGGTAGAGTATTTGAGATTTAAACCACTATGAATTAATTGCATTTAACTGAAGTCACAGACATTGAAAACAAATAAAATGAATTTTAAGAAAGAGAAAGAATTCACAGCCATATTGATGAGATTTCAAAACTTATTGCTACATCCTGTTTTCTTTATTTTGATCTTTGTCTCTTTTTTCCCAGTAGAAAAGTTTACCCTTACATTTGAATTGGCTTTTGTTAGCCCACATTCCCAAGATCTTATGTCTTTAGTTCTGTTAGAAAGAAACAAGTAACAAACAAATAACAACAAAAGAAAAACCATTAGCTCAGATCAAGAAAACTTTATTTAATGTTTTAAAAATTCAGATTTTCTTTGAGGAATCTAAAATCCATTACTATCATTTAGCCTCATTTCTTTCCAATGTAATTATGTAATTTTGGTTTGAATTTTATATATATATATTACATTAAATTTTCCATTTTAGGAAAGCTGGACAAATAATTTTTCATCTGTTTCTTTAAACTAAAAAAGTTTAAGGCTTAGGAGTAAAGTAGCATGTATGCTGTTCAAAAAAACAACCCTTGTCTGCTATTTGGCTCTCATAGATAAGAGTGTCTGACTACAAGTCAGGAAATCTTAATTTTAACCCTGCCTCTAATAATAAGAGTAGTTTTATCATTGTGGAAAATCATTTCATTTTTTATTATTTCTGTTTTTTTTGTCATCTGTAAGATGGCTAGTAAAGGGCTAAGGCCTGCTTTAATATTATAAGTCTTGTCATAGTTGTTTCACCACCATCGGGAAAGATTCAAACTACAGAATCAGAAAAGAAAGAGGGGTCATGTTTATCAATCTTAGAGAAACAAAAAAGAATATCATGGAATTCTATGAACAATCATATACTAACAAATTAGATAACTTAGACGAAATGGAAAAATGCCTGATAAAATTCTGTATATATAAACTGACTCAAAATCTGAATGAACCTATAATAAATTAAGAGGTTGAATTAATAAGAATAAAAAAAATTCCCTTCAAAAATAAAAAAGCCCAGAACAAAATGGCTTCCCTGGCGAATTCTATGAAATGTTTAATAATGAATATTAACACCAACTCTTTACAAACTCTTTTTTAAAGAGAAAACATTTCACAAATTATTTCAGGAAGCCAGTAGTAAGCTGATACAAAAACCAGACAAAGAAATCACGACAAGAGAAAACTACAGTCCAATAGCTCTTGTAAGTAAAATATAAATATAAAAATTGTCAATAAAATACTAGCAAATCAATTTTGATAACATATAGAAATGGTTATAGGGCTTTCCAGAAAGTACATTTCTCCAAAAATACCTAAGAAAACTGAAAACAAAAATATATACACTAATATTCACAATGGTATTATTTATAGTAGCCAAAATGTAGAAACAACATAAATGTCTGTCAATGGATGAAAAGTTAAACAAAATGTGCCATATCCATAAAATGGAGTATTATCCAGTCATAATAAAGAATGAAATACTGATACATGCTACAATATAGATAAAAACTACAGATATATACATATAGTCATACAATAGAGCCTCATAGCATGTGATCCTAATTGCATGAACTGTCAATTCACAGAACAGACAATCCAAAGAAACAGAAAGTATATTATGGTTGCCTAGGGTGGGAGGAGGAAAGGTAACGGAGAGGGGCTGCTCACAGGGATGGGGCTTCATTTGGGAAAATAAAAGTGTCTGGAATTAAATAGACACTTGTAAGAGGTTGCACAATCTTATGAACATACTAAAATCCACTGAAGTGTACACTTTAAAAGGAGAATCCCATCATATGTAAAGTAAACCTCAATTTTAAAAACACTGAATCTGTAGAGTCACGAGTTATGGGAGATACACCAGATCCTGGGGTGAACTCCACCGTGTTACACACACAAAGCGAAGGTGAAGTGAAAGGGGAAAAGTGGAGGTAGAGGTCTATGAAAATGAACAAAACTATTATTTTTTCTCCAGGCAGAAAAAGCTTGTATTCACCCATAACAAGGAGATCAGTGACTATTTCCAGAACTTTGGAGACTGTGAACACTGAAGTGCCTGGTGTTTACATGTGCCATTTTGTGGTTTTAAGACCACGAAAAGCAAGTGAAAGGTGTCTCAATTCCCAGATCATACTTTTTTTATTAAGCAAACAAAGTCATGGGATAGTTATGTTTAAAATCTGCACCCCTTTCCAATCAGGCTAGAGGGAGCCAAAAACATGCTGTGACATTTTCCACTGTCCTGGTTAGCATAGTATTTATGGTATAAAAAAAAAAAAAAAAAAAGAGCATGTCACCTGAAAAGTGAACATAAAGAAATGACTTTATATTTAAAAAGTCTCTACTTTAAAAGAAATTAAAAAAAGAAAAAGAAAAAAATTAAAAAGAAAAAGAAAAGATAAAAAAATTTTTTTTAAATGGCAGCTTTCTACTGTCAGTACAGAAAGAATACGTGCCATTTCAGGACAGTAGTTACCCCCATGGAGGAAGGGAGGGCAGGAGAAGCAATGGGAAGAGGGGAGGAGAGGCTTAGGGATGGCGTCAGCTCTATCTTTAATATTACATTTTTATAAAGACAGAAAAAGAGCTAAAGCAAAGTACTTATATTTATTTAATTTTAGTGGTAAGATATATGGGTATCCACTGTTTATTTTCTGAGCTTTTCAATGTGTTAGAAATATTTCAAAATTTAAAAACTATTTTAAATTATTTATATTAAAAACACAACATATTTGTCACTGTAATAATATTTTCTCAGCATGAACACATTTTATGCTTTATATTTTTTAAATATTCTGGTTGTAGTTAATAATAGCAAAGTACTGCATTAAGCTGGCAGAAAGTCTTTAAAAATACAATCAGTCATGAAACCTTTATTCAGGACCTAGGAAGGCTCTATGTGTCAAGTGCTATTTACTCATGATACGAAGATAAATAAAACACAGGCCCTGCCCTCAAAAAGCTCTTGTCCTAAAAAAAAAAAAAAAAAAAAAAAAAAAAAGCTCTTGTCCTGTTGGATAATTCAGGTGGGTAAATGGATAATCTCAACACAATTTAGCTGAGATTTTCTCAAGACAATTTAGTAAGGGCTATGGGAGATATATGCACAGGAGAGAAGCATGGATTCAAAAAAGGGAATGAAAAAACAAAACTAGTCACATGTACTCCATTGATGAATTAAACACTAAATACATCAAGCCCAGAGGAAAGATGGAGAAAAGAAAGAGATAACAAAAAAGTGTTTATCTACCGCAGTGACAAAACCCACCAAGTATAGGCCGCAATACTACAGTTTTTCCACCTGTAATTTTGTAAATCTTTTATTTCATGTGGTCATTTTAATCAAATGCATATCACCAACTATGAAATGACATAGGCTAGCCTTTATTTTTTTACTCCATGGTGGTCCTATGCATGGATTATTTCACCAAACCTTCATAATGTCTGCAGAAAATCAGTGATATTATTAACCCCATTTTACAGATGAGAAGACTAAGCCGCCTAAGTAGCTCTAACGTGGTCTAAATTTGCACATTCATTAAAACAATCTACTTAACCAGCTGTCCGTTTATGTTCATGTCAGTTATATGAGGGAAAAACAAAAGATATAGGACTCGCAATTACTGCAAAGATTATTTTCATCATGATGTCTGAAATTCCATCCAATTTTTAAGATTAAGAAGGCCCTTGAAATTATTTGGCCTGTGACATTTTAGTAACAGAATGCTTGAATGTTTAATCATTAACTCTGCAAATTGTGCAAAGGAAAATCAATCTAATAGCATTCATTTTCCATGACCAAACAACTGGATTTGGTTCTGGTCAATTGAAATAGTCTGTCCGGGACTCTCAACAAGGTGGTGATTGATGTCAAGAAAGAGCCCTTATTGAGACCTACTGGCTGCTTTATAAAGAAAACTCACAAGGATCCCATTCCTTAGTGGTGTTTGGACGAGGGGGACCACAGTGCCATTGGCAACCAGCGGGATGTTAGAAAAAAACACAAAGAAAAGGCATGTATTGTTTAATCGAGATCAGCTGGCGCAGAAACACTTATCAGAACCCCCTTTGTTCCCAAGGCTGGGAGGATTTGCCACAGACTCACCAGACAACGAGAACACAAGCAGGGTCGCACAGATGAAAACCACATGAGAAGCTACCAGGAGCCAGAGGAGCCCGGATGACAGCCACCTCTGACAGCCACCTCTGAGCGGGAGCGCAGAAGCATGACTGTCCCAGAGGCTCTCCAACCCCGCGAGAGGTCAGATCTCTGGGACTACAGGGGCCGAAGCTTCAGGGCTGCCAAGAGACACAGAACTGTTGCCATTCAAATGAAGCCTGAAAGAAAGGGCCTGGCTGTTTTTATTATTTTAAAGGATTTTAGTTCAGGTCTGTGCTAAGTGGGCTCCTGGGTTTCTCTGTGACCCAGCTGCCTGATGGACTGCATGCCTGTGAGGCCCCTTCCCATCTCATCAAGTGTGAGAATAAATTGGGTTGATTCTCCTCCGGAGAGAGCTTGGCAATCAACACAGAAGGTTATGTCCCCCAAACAAAGGCATTTTCTTATATCCCAATGACCCCTGCTTCGACCCCTTGTTTCCACCTCCAAGCACCTTCCTCAGACAATGTTACCTGACCCATTGCTTTGCTGGCAAGGCAGACTTCTTCCATTGTTCATTATTTGACCAAGGCTATAGGGCACATTAGTGGCAGCGACTGTCCTCGAAGAGCCCAGGCCGAGGCGGAAGGGGCATCCAACTCCCTGACAGTTGCCTTCCTTGGAAGCGGTGCATAAAGCACTGGGGAGCTTTGCTTTGAAACTTACTTAGCGTCTCTCTTTTCACTTTAAGAACACAAAGTAAGCAGAAAGCTAATATTGCTAGGGTTTCAGAAAGCAATATCCAAATGATAATTTACCTAAACAATGTGGATTATTTATTATTTATTCCTGGGGGCAACTATAGAAACATAAAAAAGAATAAAAGCACACTGTGTGAAAACGGATCTAGCCCTGTACGTTGCAAATTGAACTCAATGTTCAGTTTATGATCCCTATTTAAAATTCTAAAATCTGCCAGGGATAACAAAAGTCTGAATTTGGGGTTCGTAGTTTGTACGGTAAGGCCGCTATTCAGAAACACATGCTTTGTATGTTCAACAGCCTCAGAGAAAATGTGACCTCCAATTTGGGGGTTTCTTACAGAAACAGCTCTTCTGTAATAGCTTAGGGTTTCATGTGGTTGTGATATTTCCAGGATGAGAGACTAAGTCAATCCTGATGAAACTTTGAAAGATGCCACCAAGTCTAAGTGTTTCAAAGCCAACACTTCAACTGCTAAATCATTCCCTCTGTTTTAAGGAGTGATTATTTGATTGGCAATGGGGGTGGAGAGAAATCCTTTCCCCAGTAATGCATACGGGCACGTCATCTCTATGATTACATATGAAAGAGGATGGGATCTGGGAAAAACCTCCTGATTCATTCAGACACACAAATCATCCAAAGGAGGGGGCTATCCCATTTTCTCTTGAACTCTAGTAGGAAATTTCCCATGCTGTAATTGTATTTGTTATAGTGCGATGATCAAAGTCAATAAATTCCTCCATCTATTCCCATTCAAGGAAACCATATGGCACGACTAGGAGAATCCCATGCAATGCTGGTTTCTCATATTCGTGATTAAATGCCCATGGGGGAAGGGAACACTGGGAGAGCAAAAGCATTTAAAAGAAGAGAGTAAAAGTGTGGACTTGGGGAGACGGATTCCACTACTGTAAGATCTACAGTGGTAGATCTGTACAGAACACATGTGCAATCTGACCATGAAAGGAAAAATGGATGGATTTCCAAAATAAATATAGGTGATTTTTCTCAGCAGCTGTGAACCTAGAAATTACTTAGGTCTTCAACTTAGGGCTTCTAAGAGGCAGATACATTCATTCTGAACATCTTAGGACTGCCTTGTTATCACGGATAGTCCTAATATTCATTGCTCTGTTTATATTGGCAAAGAAAATGTCACAATTTAGTGAAAAACAAGGAGGTAACTTCTTTTTTTCAGATTAATGAAGATTAAAAAGTTTGATCGTTTCCAGAATCGGTACAGATAAAAGGAAACAGGCACTGTTATATGGAGTAAGTTTTTGTAAATGCTGTTTGACTATATTCATGAAAATGTTTAATTTATATAAGCAATGGCCCCACAAGTCCGTGTCTATCTAACAAAAGGACAAGTGCAAAATACAAAAATAAATGCCCATGCTTATCCATTGTGGAAATTCTTATTCCAGCAAAACATGGATAAAATCCTAACATCTAGTAATAGAGGAGTGACTAAATGAATTAGAGTAATACACGTAGGAGAAGGATAAGCCAGTAAGAAGCCAGTAAGAAGAAAGAATAAGGTAAGTCTGTTTCAGCATCTAAGATTTTTTTTTAAGTCATAGAATTAGTCCACTTATGTAAAAAGAAAAATTTTAAGGCATAAGAATATCTGATACATGTTAGTTCATACTATACATTAAAAACTTCTGAAGATCGATGCAAAAAAATTTTAATACGAAATAATATAAATAAGAAGTGGGGATTTGAAGGAGAAAGTACTTTTTTTTTTTTTTTTTTTTTGAGACAGAGCCTCAATCTGTCACCCTGGGTAGAGTGTCGTGGCATCACAGCTCACAGCAACCTCCAACTCCTGGGCTTAAGCGATTCTCCTGCCTCTGCCTCCCAGGTAGCTGGGACTACAGGCCCCTGCCACAATGCCTGGCTATTTTTGGTTGCAGCCGTCACTGTTGTTTGGTGGGCCCAGGCTGGATTCGAACCTGCCAGCTCAGGTGTATGTGGCTGGTGCCTTAGCCATGTGAGCCACAGGCGTCCAGCTTTTTTTCTTTCTTTTTTTTTTCTTGTGATAGAGTCTTGCTTTGTAACTCCCAGTAGAGTGCAGTGACGTGATAGCTCACAGCAACCTCAGACTCCTGGGCTCAAATGATTCTCTTGCCTCAGCCTCCCCAGTAGCTGAGATTACAGGCGCCCACCACAATGCCTGGCTATTTATAGAAGTAGGATCTCACTCTGGCTCCAGGTGGTCTAGAACTCCTAAGCTCAGGCAATCCACCTGCCTGGGCCTCCCAGAGTGCTAGGTTTAGAGGTGTGCACCACTGCGCCTGGCCCAGGAATGAACTTTTATTTTTCATTTTACACTTCTCGTTCTGTTTGACTTTTTTCTTTTAAAATAAACAGGGAAACTCATATAATTTTTGAAAGCTAATTTGTTAAGCATAAATCATAACTCAGTTTTCTCTTTTGTTAATTAACCTATATTGAAATACACAATAAAATTCACCAATCTTAAGTAAATAATTCAGTGAAGTATGACAAATGTGTAAAGTCATGTGACCACCATCATAAACAGGATATAGAATATTTTCATTGCTCCCCAAATTTGTTCATGCCCCTTTATTATTAATCCCGTGGGCTCTGGAAACCACTGATCTACTTTCTCTCACGAGTTTTCTTTTCTTTTTTATTTAGAATTTCATATAATGTAATCATAACAGAATTTTACCTCTGACTTTTTTCACTTACCATAATGTGCTGCAATTCATCTATGTTGTATGTATCAGAAATTACTTCCCTCTTATTCTTGAGAAGGATCTATTGTGTTGGGTATACCATCATTTGTTAATCCATTCACCACTGGATAGACATTTGGGTTCATTCCAATTGTTGACTATTATAAATAAAATACTCTGAGTCTGAGTACAAGTCTTTCTGTGAACACATTTTCTTAGATAAAGACCTAGGAGTGGAATGGCTATTAAATGTGTTACATTTCATTGATTTTTCTCTGTTTTTTCTCCTTTCTCTATCATTAATCTCTGCTCTAATATTTATTATTTTCTTCCTCTGCTTGCCTTGTCTGGCAATCTGTCTTCTTTTTCTAGTTTCTTAAGCTGGAAATACAAATTAATTGTTTCATTGCATCTCACATGTTTCAGTACATTGTGTTTGCATTTTTATTTACTTCAAAGTGATTTCTAATTTTCTGCTCAATTTTTTTCTTCGGTCCATTTTTCAGTATTCTTTCCATATTTTGTTTAATTTCCCAACACTTGAAAATTCTCTAAATATTTTTCTACTACTGATTTCTAACTTAAAGCTATTATGATTTAAAAATGTACTTTGTATGATTTCAATCTTTTAAAATCTATTGAGATTTTATGGTCCAGAATATGGCTTGATTGGATGAATGTTCCATGGGAACTTGAAAAGAATATTTACTCTGCTATTGTTGAGTGAATTGTCCAGTAAATGTTAGGCAATTTGGGCTGACAAGTACTGTTTAGTCTCCTTTCCCTCACTAATTTTTCTGCCTACTTAATCTATCAACAAAAAGAGCAGTTAAGGCTCGGCGCCTATAGATCAAGCAGCTAAGGCGCCAGCCACGTACACCTAAGGTGGAGGGTTCGCATCCTCAGCCCGCACCCGCCAAACAACAATGATGGCTGCAACCAAAAAATAGTCGGACGTTGTGGCGGGCGCCTGTGGTCCCAGCTACTTGGGAGGTGGAGGCAGGAGACTCGCTTGAGCCCAGGAGTTAGAGGTTGCTGTGAGCTGTAATGCCACGGCACCCTACCCAGGGGGACAGCTTGAGGCTCTGTCTCAAAAAAAAAAAAAAAAAGAGCAGTTAAAATCTCCAGGTACAATTGAAGTCTGTCTAGTTCTGTTTTCACTTACATTAGATTTCATTCCTCTATTTTGAAGGTTATTTTATTAACTGCATTAACATTTAGGCTTGTTACATTCTCTCAATGAATTTACCACTTCCTAGTTATGAAATATTCCTGTTTATTCCTAGTATATTCCTTATTATGAAATCTATTTTAATATTAATATATCAATTTTAATTTTGAGGGTTTACATAGAATGCCTTTTTATACCCTTTTACTTTTATCCGACTTGTGTCTTTATCTTTAAAATAAGTTTCTTATAAATAGTATATAGTTGAGTCTAGCTTTTTTTTTTTAATCCAGTATGACAATCCTTGATTCTTTTATTGGAATGTTTGGAACTAAACTGTATAATATGGTTGTCACTAGCCATAATGAGACTATGAAACACTGAAATATATCCAGTATAAACGTCAAGATGATTGACTTTTTCGGATTCCACATATAAGTGAGACATCATAGAAACAGATAATAGAAAAGTGGTTAACAGAGGCTGGGGGGAAGGTCAGGATGGGGAAAGGGAAGATGTTCATCAAAAGGTATAAAGTTTCAGCTAGACTGGAGAATTAGTTTGAGTTAGATATTCTACCACATGGCTACTATCATTAATAATAATGCATTGTGTGTTGCAAAGTTATTAAAATAAATTATTGACATTCTCACCATAAAACATGAAAAGTTGGTGATGTATTAATTAACTCGGTTTAATGTATTAATGTAATGTGCTAATTGTGATACATTTGTAATGTATTAATTAGCTTGGTTTAATCTTTTTATAATGTATATAAATCAAAACATCACATTATAGCTTATAAACACACATCAGTATTATTTGCCAATTTAAAAAAATAATTAAAAAAAGAACACTACAAGCCAGTATCTCTGATAGACTAAATGCACAAAATACTAGCAAACTGAATTCAACAACACATTAAAAAGATCATCCATCACAATCAAGTGAAATTCACACCAGGAATGCATGTATGATGGTTCAATATATACAAATCAATAAATGGAATACATCATATCAACCGAAGGAAGACAAAACCATATGATCATTTTAATGGATGCTGAAAAAGCATTTGACAAGATTCATCAAAAAGATTCATGATAAAACTCTTAAAAACTGAATATAGAAGGAACACAGCACAATAAAAGCTATTTATGAAAAACCCACAGCTAGTACACCTATCATACTGAGTGTTGAAAAAACTAAAGGCTTTCTTCTATGATCTGGTATAAGGCAAGGCATATTTGTACAGCCTCTGTGCAAAAGTATAGCGATTACTCAGAGTACCAAAAGAAAACCTACCATTCAATCCAGCAATTCCACTACTGGATATGGAATTAGCTGGGTTTAATCTTTCTTTCCCAAATGAAAAGAAATCATTTATTCAAAAAGACACCTGCAATTCAATGTTTATTGCAACACAATTCACAATTTCAAAGATGTGGAATCAATCCCACGTGTCCATCAACTCATGAGTGAATTAACAAAATGTGGTATATGTACACTGTGGAATACTCTCCAGTCATGAAGAAGGATAAATTAAGGCCCTTTGTAATGAATTGGATGAAACTAGAGCCATTATCCCAAATGCAGCATCTAAATGATTTAAAAAAAAATCATATCCACTTGCTATTAAATTGGTACTGAACGATGAGCACACATGTGTGGAAAGCAAAACTCAGTGGATATCAAACAGTAGGGTACAGTGAACACTGTCTGGGTGATGGGCACACTCATAAACCTGACTCAATCATAACAAAATCAACACATGTAACAAAAATCATTTGTACCTCCATAATATTTTGAAATAAAAAGACTCTAAAAAAATTTGAAGTTTAGGTAATTTTTTACTTTTTTTCTTGTGCATTTGTTAATAAAACTTTTTAATTTGATTTATCCAGAAATCAAAATTCAAGAAATATTTTTATCACTGAGGAAGCAAATTATATAATGTCCAAAATCACTACTGAATTTTAATTCCATTGTGTGTCTTTTCTGTACAAAGTTGACCTTCTACATTTTCGTGTTTTCATTTTTTCTGAGTTTTGTTTGTTTGTTTGTTTGTTCTTAGACAGTCTCACTCTGTCGCCCTGGGTGGAGTGCCCTGGTATCATCATAGCCCACAGCAACCTCAAACTCTTGGGCTCAAGCAATCCTCTTACTTCAGCTTCCCACATAGATAGGACTAGAAGTGGCCATCACAAAGCCCAGCTAATTTTTCTACTTTTAGTAGAAACAGGGTCTCTCTCTTGCTCAGGTTAGTCTTGAACTCATGAGCTCAAGCCGTCCACCAGCCTTGGCTTCCCAGAGTGCTAGAATTACAGGAATGAGCTACTACGCCGGGCCATTGTTTTTGAGTTTTTGCAAACTCTACAATAGATATTTTTCTATCTATCCCTCCAGTAATATAAAAGTCCATTATCTTTTCAAGAGATTTAAATAAAACCAAAAAAGTCTTTGCTTTTACCCACAAAGTTACCATCTTCCAGAGCACTTAATTCCATTGTGCAGATCCAGATTTCTCTACGCTGTTTGTCTCAAGTACAGTCTTTAATATTTTTTATAGTGGAGATATGCTGTTAGTAAATTCATTTAGCTCTTGTATATCTGACAAAAGGCTTTATCACTTTTGTTCTTGAATGATCATTTCACTGGCAAAGAATTCTGGGCTGACAGGTTTTTTTTTTTTATTTCAGACCATTTAAAGATGATTCCCACTGTTTCTGTTTCCTAGCTTGCATTGTTTCCAAGCACAAATCAAAGGTAACCCTTACCTTGGTTTCTCTTTATTTAGTAGCTATTTTTTCCACTAACTACTTTTCTTTTTTTTCTTTTTTTCATTTTTATATATACATGTGATTATTAGGTTTCCACTTTTTGCCATCAGAGAATTAAAAAGGCTTAAAATTTAACAACAATAACAATGGTTAAGATAAGGATTAGAAACAAAAACCTCATAATAACCACTTTTCATAATTTCTCTTTATTGCTGGTTTTGAGTAATTTTAACATTATTATTAGAATGTGTCTTGAGAATCTACTTGAGATTCATTGACCTTCTTAGATCTATGGATTTATAGTTTTCATCAAATTTAGAAAACTTTTAGCAGTTTTTGCTTTAATTTTTCTGTCATCCCCTTTTTTAGGAGTCCAATTACACCTATGTCAGACAACTTGATATTGCTTCATACTAGGTCCCCCAAATGACTAATGCTTTATTTATGTTTTTTAATCATTTTTCTTTCTACGCTTCATTTTGGATGTAATTTATTATATTATTGAGTTCATTAATTTTTTCTTCTACTGTGTCTAACATGCTATTAATTTTTCTGTTGTGGTTTCCATTTCAAATTTTGTATCTTTCAAGTCTAGACAAGGCACTTTAGTGTTTTATATTTTCCATTTCTCTCCTGATTGTATTCATATATATTCCCATTGGTCCTTTAAGACATATGGAGCATATTTATAATAGCTGTTTTACCTACCATCTTTATCCATTAAATCTAACTCCTGGATCATTTCTGAGTTTGTTTTTAATGATTTTTTTTTCCTTCTTATGGGTCACATTTTCCACTTTGAATGTCTAATAATCTTTCATATATATGACAGACCTAGCAAGTATTATACAGTAGACCCTTCATAGTTGACCACCTCCCAACTTTCATCACCTCCTTCACATTGACATAATTTTCATAGAACAGACGTGCACCACATGTACTCAGCTTCCTTATGTTGACCACCTCTGTATGTTGCTAAGTTTGCTACAATCTCTTGAGTGGTCAACTTGTAGAGGTTCTACTGTATTTTTGGAAGATGGATTTTTGGTATTCTTTTAATACCGTCAAGCTTTTTCTAGGATAGTTACTGTGAATCAGTTTAGTTACTGTGCTTAATCTGATTCTATCATTGTTTGCTTTTATAGCATGTAAGACATGTGTAGAGCAGCAGCTTTACTTTATGGCTAATTTGGCCTTTTCTAAGAACTTTATCTAATGCCCATGTAGTAGGGGGTCTTTCCACTCTGGCTGATGGGAACATGAACTATATCCAGCCTGTCTAATCTCCAAAGATTTTTCTACCTACTCCTTATAATTCTTCTTTCCTAGCCTGGAGTAGTTTTCTCACGTGTATACTCAGAAAAGTATCCTGTCAAGCCATAGAGAGAGAACCCCTATATACATTTCCAGAATCCTTTCTCACTCTGTAGCTCAGTCCTTCCCAAGATTTTGCTCTGCAAATTCTAGCCACATTGGCCTTCCTAAACTAAAAACCCTATCTTCATAACCCAGCAATTATCCACACTCTATTTGGGCTTCCCTATGTAGGTTGCAGCCTGGAAATTCTCCCAAAAAGGAAACTGTGAAAATCATAGATCTCTCCCACTGTTCCCCTTCTTTCAAGATCACTCTCAGGAGCTTCCTGTTGATCGTGTCTGAAAACCACTGTTTCATATATTTTCTCTGGTTTCTAGTTGTTTAAGAAGGAATGTATATCCAATTTTTATTACTCTCTAAAGGCTCAGACAAAGATGTATAACTTATAAATGATAAGAATACAAAATATAAACAACACCAAGACTAGTTTACTTTTTTATGAGACTTCAGAATCATAGGTTGCTTCCTGGTCTCCTTTCTAAGAATCAGTTATCATACAGTCTAGTTCTTCAGGATAACAATTAACATATATAAACTTCTAAGAAAAAAACATATCTCTTCTCCACTCCATACCTCATTATCATCCCAGATAAAACCAATATCTACAGACAATTGCTACAAATTTCTATTTCCAAAATTCTTTAAGTGTTGATTATTTTCTGTTTGCCCTGTTGCCTCTGTGCTTCTTTCTACCATCCCAGTGGGTTTAACAGGAGGCCCTGACAGAAGGTTCAAAGGTAGGAGGAGATGGTGATCCCATCCCCACACATCCTTTACCAGCCAAAGGTCACAGCAATAGCTGCATTCATCTAGTTATGGCCAGAGATCTCAGGAGAAACCCTTTCCCATGGCTACCATACTTACCAGGTTCTAAAACACCACTTCCTCTCTCCTCAGTTCTTCAGACCTAGGGATAAAAGTAACTTGACTTCCCATGGCTGTAATTTCCTGAGTGTAGCATTCTCCCCTGCTTTTGTCTTTGTTTTGACTTACCCACACCTCTGTAAACAGTCCCTTTATTAAACCTCTTCAGTTAATCCTTTAGTAGATCATTCCTTTTTTCATTGGGACTCTACAACCCCAGGCCACATTATTAATGCTCCATCTCCAAAGGCATAAACTCAACATTCTAATAATCTCTGACCACAACTTCCTATCCTTTCAGGTCTTTATTTTCATGACTCTTAACCTATATGTCCTTTCTCTGATCCCTTGTCCCCAGTCCTCCTCTCTCTGGCTTCTCTCAATCTTTCAGCCACTTTCTAGCCATATTTTCTTCACAATCTGTCCTAGACTCAATAGTCATCCATGTTACCCATTCTTCAGTCACACCTTTCTAATGGTTCTGACTCAGCTTGGTGATGAAGGCTATAAAATACTCTAGGCCTTGATATATAAATAATAGGAGAATGTACTAGAACCATTGCCTAACTGGGTTGCTTTTGAGAGTGAAAGAAGGAGCTATGAATTATTGTACTAAGACAAGAGGATGATTCCCAGGAAACTGGGCATGTAAGCAACTATCTCTAAAGCCCACTAAGTATAAAATGCTATGATTATACTATACATGTTAAAACCAGAAAATGGATCTAGATTTTTCTAGAGTCTTACAGTTCTGCTTAGTGAATATCACAAAACATTGTGCAGAAATAAGGATAAGAATAAGAAATCACAGACTAGAGGTGGGGGTGGTGAAGAGTAAAGACAGTACCAGAAGAAAAGATTCACAAATATGAATTTCCTTCCGAATATCAGGCTCAGGGGAAGGTCCTGCTTTTTCTGACAAGCAAGTGGAAGCAAGAGCACAAAACAACCCCTCCATCTAAGCATAAAGGAAAAATCTAGAGCTCCTCTCCCTTCTACTCTCACTTCCATTCTCAGTTTTCAGTTTCAAACCACACAGAAGCTGATGCTCTGCCCTGGGTGCTGCTTCCTACCCCATAACAAAAAGATCTCCCCAACTGAATAGGCATGGTCGCCATGGCAGCCGGGGCTCATAAACTCCAGAGCTGCGGGTCTTGGCACAATTCCATGCATTATCTGCATCATGGTGCAAATCAGTCCCTTTATCTAATTAGTAGCTTTACAAATAGCCACCTGCCCCAGAGCTTAACCATTAAAGATGCAATATTGGCTGAATAGCTTGAGACCAGGGGTGAGAATAACAGAAAAAAACTGAAAGCTGATCTGAGTGAGGCCCTGTCTCTCCTGGCTACAGACACCTGCAAGCCCTGGCCCACCCACCTAGCAGGAGCTCAAAAGGAGGCCAAAAACAAATCACTTCTGTCTTCTTTTCACAGCTCACTTTGGGCATCTTCTGATCCACTGGCCCCACCAAAGGTGGACTTGCTGACCTCAGCCTAAAGGATATGCTTGACCACTCCCGCTCAGGTGGGCAACTGTTCCCTGCCTTAGAGCTTCCTACCTGGAATGTCTAGCCCTGTTTCTTTCTTTCTCTCCCCCCTACCCCACCCTTGAACTCAACCAACTGCCCTAGCCCACTGTAGTCAACACCCTGTTCTGGACCCTTCAGAATCATCTTTTGCTTTACTCAAAGACTAGATACTTTGTGACTCGTTTAAATATTAAAACTTTCTCTTGCTGAAGAGATTATACTCCAGATTCAAATTATCCAGATGTTTGTCAGATTCCTCTCATTCCCTTCCAGTAAAAACTTTTATCAACAAAAAACAAAATTATTGGCTGCTCTCAGAAACCCCATGTTTGGACACTGAGGCAGTCACCCACCAGCTCTTCAATAAAGGACTCTTCTTTAATTTAAAAAAAAATTATTGTCATTATTTACTACATGTAAACAAATATCTTCCTACACTTATTTTACAGGTAATAAGGGATCAAAATGTCTTAAAATTGAAACTAATGCATTCTGAAGGTGTATAATTTTTCATCCTGAGCTGTATTTCAGAAATACTATTAAGTCTTGGCAGAGGGTGAGATCAGGGATAGAGGAAGAGTCCAGCTTCAATTTTATAGTTGATGCTGTGGTACCACCTTTGTATTATGAAATATATCTACCATGAATTTCTGGAATTCAAACATGCTGAAAACTCACTCAATTTTCTCTTCTACACAGGATATCTGTTCCATATTTTGAAATGTCTTGCTTTTTATTATGGTTCTATGATTTGTGAGAATATATATTCAATAGAAACTAATTAAAGTAGGAAATGGTTATCTTTACTCTGTTGGCAATGGTCAAGTAAGAAAACCAGAGGAAAAACTCAGAGATACAAAATCTTTACTGACTCATCTGTTCTCTTGATAATACAAGCTATGGTTTCTTTTGTGTCACTATCCTATTAGTCTCTCCAGTTTTTAATGATCAAGCAATAGGTCTTCTAATAATTCCTTAGATATGCTATTCCAGAGACTAGCGCATCTAACCAATATAGGCTTTTTGATATTCAGATACAGCTTCTTTTCTTGACATTTCCATTGTTCTTACTTATTAATTTATATTTTTAAATAAAATATAAAAAGTAGTCTATGAAAAGAAAGTCAGTGTTTGAATCTGTGTAAGCAAATATGAAACCAGGCCAACATCCCTCCCCCCAGCTCTGTGATTTCTCAGGCCATTCCAAGAGCAACCAGATTAAATAGTTGTGCTCTGAACCAAAGCCCAAAGGCCATTATTTAGTTTTCTCTTGAGATAGAGAAAAAAGTATAAACTCAGAAATAATAGCTATCTTTCTGAAAATTTTCACCTTTCCCCTCCAAGTCTTGAAGGTTGTCAGGTAATCACCACTGTATTCAGTGTAGGTGGCAATAGCCCCCTGTGCATTTATCTTCATGGCCTCATC
Organism: Otolemur garnettii; assembly: GCF_000181295.1. Lineage (NCBI taxonomy): Eukaryota > Metazoa > Chordata > Mammalia > Primates > Galagidae > Otolemur > Otolemur garnettii. Next base: position 20,585,420 of record NW_003852397.1, read on the forward strand.
TGAAAATTCCTCCCTAGTGTTCATCTGGAACCTTATTAAAGAAAAGATCTCAGTACTTAGAGAGATGTTTTCTTTCTCGTGTGTAATCACCTGTTCAGTGTCTGCTTTCTCTCTAGACTTTGAGCTCAATGAGGGCAGGGAGAGTTACTTTCTTAACCACTACTCCATCCTTGTGAACAGATGTTTAAAATAGGGATAAAGTGGGCAATGACCTCTTCATTATTTAAGAATTATGCTTTTGAGAATTAAGAGTTGCCATTTAGGCTCGGGGCCTGTGGCTCAAGCGGCTGCTAAGTCGTCAGCCACATACACCTGAGCTGGCAGGTTTGAATCCAGCCCAGGCCCGCCCCCACTGCAACCAAAAAATAGCCAGGCATTGTGGCAGGCGCCTGTAGTCCCAGCTACTTGGGAGGCAGAGGCAGGAGACTCTCTTGAGCCCAGGACTTGGAGGTTGCTGTGAGCTGTGATGCCACGATACTCTACCCAGGGCGACAGCTTGAGGTTCTGTCTCAAAAAAAAAAAAAGAGTTGCCATTTATATTCCCAGTAATCTCTTAATAATGTAACTATATTACCCACCAATTAATGAGCAAAAACAAGTGCTTAAGCTTCATACAAAGGAAAGGATACATTTACTGAACCTGTGTCTCTAAAAATTAAAGAAAATAAATTTCCTTTCCCTAGCAACTATTATGTTGGACACTCAGTATGAAATTTGTTGCATTATTCAGAGGAAGTTGTGTACACCTAAAATGCATTCATTTCTCAGAAATGCTTGAGATAAACTCTGATTCCTCACTTAGGTGGTCTTTGGGATGTAGCTTTTGACTTAAAGAGAACCTTCCCAACTTGACAAATTTATCATATGATTAATAAGCAGAATACTTTTTTCCCCCTTCCAGACTATCTCTTCCTCCTCTACAAATCCCACAGAGGACACAGTAGAGTGGGCAAGAATGCAAAGAAGGTGTGTGGTTTGGAACAGGCCCAAGCCAAACAAAACTTTTCTGAATATACATTAAACTTTCAACAAAGAGTACCATGACCCAGAGTTTGACTAAAGGAGAAACCCCTACAGCCTTCTGAAAATCATTAGTTGTATGAGTTATTTTAGGGAGAAAACAGATAACTAGGGATTATTCACATTATTAACCTGTATTCATCCAAGCCCTGGTAAAACTTCTGGATGAGCAGAAAACTGAAATGATTTCCCTTTCTCCATCCCAGAATGAGTGGGAGGGTGTCCCTGAGCACTCAATGGATGCTATAGAACAGGCTTATGAGCTCTAGCCTGACCTGTAGCATCTATGCCCAATGTGCTCTGAATCTTGCAACACAGGTAGAGTGACCAGATTTTAACATTGGTAAAGCGGGACAACATGGCCAGGGGGCAGGGCGGGGTGGGGGGGGGACAGGGCAGGGCCTGACAACAATGCAAACTTTGATAAGCAGTTCTTGATAATCACTTCTCAACAATTATTTGTTATTATTACAGTTTAACATTATAAAATTAACAAAAATAATAGAAAACTCATATCCTGGCGAAATAGCCACATGGCAGCTGAAAACCGTATATTCCCTTCCTGTTCTCCTGCCCATTCGTGCATTCTTTGCAAAAATCGGGACTTTTTTAAAACCCCGCGGGATGCAGAACAAATTGTTCAAAAGCGGGACTGTCCGGCCAAAAGCGGGATGTCTGGTCACCCTAAACGTAGGGTCTTGCCCTCACCCTGAAGGAAGTACCTGAAAACTGAATGCAAATTGGTGAGAACCTAAAGCTGAACAATCAGCCATAATTCTTCCTAAAGCATTTCCTTATAGAGCCTAACTTGTGGTGTATGATCCCTGGCAGAGAGCAGGGAGGGCGGGGAGAAGGAAGAATAGAGATAGAGGCAGCTGCCCGATCAACTAGTGCCTCCCTCATTCTGGGGCTACTGGTTGAGAGAGAACAGAAAGTGTCTCTCCCCTCACTCTTACCCATCTCCAAAGGCTTTGCATCATCCACAAAAAAACTGTGTGTAGATGGCAACCATGTACCTTCACATGCTTATTGAGCTCCTAGAGTAAGTCTCTGGTAACCATATTGATTTGTACTGGAAAGCTAATATGGCATTACTGACTGAAAATAAAAAATAGAAAGCATACAGTTTAGTGACCAAGGTTCTTGTGTCTTTTTTTCTAGCTGGGTAAATATGAGCCACTGAATTAATCTCTCTAGGATTAACTTTCACATCTTCTAAATGATTACGATCAGGCCAAAAGTTTCTAACATCACATCTGGCTTTCCAATTACGTGGTTCTCTGTCCCTGCTGCTGAATTCCTATGAACTGTACATGTAAGCCAAGTAGAAAATATTGTATAAAATGTTCAATAATAGCTAAGAAGGAATCATGAGGGGCAATGAAAATCGGCGATTCTTATCTAGTCATCCTAGAGGAATTTATGAAAGAAAGGTGTGTGATAATATCTGCTGAGCTTAAGGGTGCGGGCTTGTTAGACATGAGTAGTAGCCAAGAAAATAAAGCTTAAGGATGCAGAGGAAACATTAAAGAAAACTTTCCTAGGAAGAAATATAGAGAGCAAGACAGCAAAGGCAGACAGAGACAGCCCATAGGAAGCAGATTGCTAAAGATCTTTGAAACATAATGTGACGACCCAGACGTGTTTGAGAAGGTATGTCATGGTCAAAACAAAAGACAGAGAAGATGACAGCCCACAAGAAGCTTTTGGCCAATGGTGGTGCTCAGTAAAGAAGAAGAAGGTTGTAAAATTTACTAATTACTGCCATTAATTGAGCACTTAGTATCAGAACTTTTTGCTAGGAAATTTACAAACACCTTGTCTACTTTCTAGAACTCTAAAGGATATTGACATATGTATCATATAGGTAAGTAAATCATGGCCCAGGAAAAATGACTATCCCAAGAATCAACCGAGGTCTGTAGGTGCTGGGTTTCAAACACCATTATTGCTTGTCTATGAAAAGAAAGCCCCACAACAAGGGCCTTGGATAATCAAGAATTATTAAGAGTGTGGTTGTAGTGGCTCACACCTATCATCCTAGCACTCTGGGAGGCCAAGGCAAGAGGACTGCTTTGAGCTTAGGAGTTTGAGACCACTCTGAGCCAGAGGGAGAGCCTATCAGCCAAAAATTGAAAAATTAGCCTGGCACTGTTGCAGGCACCTGTAGTACTAGCTACTTGAGGCTAGAGACAGGAGGATCTCCAGAACCCAGGTGTTTAAGGTTGCTATGAGCTAGGCTGATGCCAAGGCACTCTAGCCTGGGGTAACAGAGTGAGATTCTTTCTCTAAAAAAGAATTATTAAGAAAGAAAAACAGTCACAGGCAATCATTGTTAGACCAAATGGAACCATTTCTTCTTGAGCAAAAGAACTGTGACTTTAACTGTTCTCTGCTCTGAGCCCAGGGGCAGGCACTCTGTGATGGACAGGGAGATGCATTCGATCTCCCTTCAAGAAAGGACTTGCTACCCAGCTTCTGTGGGTGCAGTCAGATCCATCAGCATTGGCTTCAGCAGTAGATGGAAAACTGCTCACTTTAAGTAATTCCTGTCTCCTCCCAGGAACTCAGCAAAAGTGGGAGTCTGTATGGAGAGGATGGTGGAGGGAGACAAAAGCCTACAGTTCACTGGAGACACCTCTGACTGCCAATTCTGACTGCAGCGCTCCCTACTAAGCGTCTCAATGTGACTTCTCTCTTGCCTCAGTTCTGCCTCCACCCCCTTCTTTTCACAGGTGTTGATCCCTAGTCAACATCTTGCACTCCACATTCCATCTCAGTGACGGCTCCCAGAGAGCATGAGCTGTGACCCACAGTATGTACTCAATCAACGTTTGATAAATAATTGGATAGGTAAAGTGGTATGAGTTAAGGAGCATTATTAAAGATTCTTTCCCACCCACCTGCTCCACACACAAAATGTGCTCATGGACTAGAACCTGAAAGTCTACAATTAGAGGTTTGTTGTTGTTGTTATTGTTGTTGTTGTTTTTGTCTTAATGCTTCTGTTCTTGTAAATACCCCTGAGGTCAATAGCCATGTCATATTCACTGGACACCTGTTCCCCAGGGTAAAGAAAGTCCTGAAGCACATTTTTATAGGAAGAGAAGGACCTAAAGCATGAGAGCACTGAGCAAAGAGCATGGAGCACAAAGTGCCTGGATTCAGTCCTGGCTCCACCACTTGCTAGCTCTATGTCTTGAACAAATCAGTTGACCTCTCTGTGCCTTTGTTTCTGTACCTGTATAATGGGACTGATAACTGGAACACTCTCAGAGTATTGTTGAATTAAATGATTTAAAATATAAAAATATTTAGACTAGTGAATACCATGAATTAGAGACCTCAACAACTGTTAACTGTTTCTATGGTCAATCTTATTCTTTTTTGCTAGCCATGTTGATATTCTAAATATTAAGATCACAACGTGGGTAGAAAACAAGAAGCAGCAAATAAAATAGAATTCTATAAGTACTTTTAAATAAGACAGTCAAATTTATAAAACATGTTTCTATCACATTCACCTCCAATCCAGGCTGGGAAATGGGTTCTTTTCATCCCTTACACCGATTTTCATCACTTGAACTATGATGTTGTTTTAGAATTCTCTGCCTTTGTATCCGTTAGAAGCCCTACCCCACCACTGTGAGACAAATCCTCAGAGGTAAGATATTATATCTCGTTCATCTTTGTATCCTTTTCCATTCATCTATTTACTCATTTGTGAATTCAATTAAACAAATATTAAGTGCACATCATGTGCTAGACCCACACTGGAATAAAACAATAAAGTTTCCTAAATATAATGCATTTGTTTCTATTTGGAAAATTGTGTAGGTTTTGCATATCTTTTTAAAAGAAGTTTTCTTTTTTCACATATATTTGCCAAACAGATGAACTGGAAGGAAGCAAAAGCACTCCAAGGACTTTTTGCACACCCGTAACTGCTCTATCCTCATTTTTGGAACAGTAGCAGGCAACATTTTGTCATCTTATTTATCCTCAAAATCCTGTCCAACTCCCTGAATTAGTCCTGTGACAACCACACCATAGGCTCCGTGCCATTCCCTATCTGTCCAATATTTCTTTCCATCAATACACATCTTTGCTCCCTCTTTTGCGATACCAATTCTGAAAGAGGAAAAGTTTTCTTCCTAACTTTATACTCTGTCATTTCAATCTCTCCCCTATTACCCTTGTTCTCACCCACTCATCACATCTACAACTAACCTTTGACCCCATACTTCCCCCGCCTTTTCACCACTAACTTGGTCTGAGTCAGAGGAATGATTCATGGAATCATAAAACTCAGAGTGGCAGAGACCTTAAAGGTCAGCAAATTCAACCACCCAACTAAGTGGAAAAACCAGCTCTTATTTTTTATTCTTTCTTCCTTGACTTCCCAAACTCAATTGCAAACTTAAGAAGAGTGCGTCTAGTTGTTATGAAACTTTCTGCTTTGGATATCTTTCTAACTAAGGTAGATTCTCTTTTTTCTGAGCTGGCTCAGATAGAATCCTGTCAATGGTAAACAACAGATTATAGATGAGGAAAATTCCAAGCAAAGAATCAATGATTCCAGCTCATACCTGTAATCCTAGCACTTTGGAAGGCTGAGACCAGCTTGAGCAAGAGATAGAAACTAGCTGGGCATTGTGGTGGGCGCCTGTAGTTCCAGCTACTTGCAAGGCTAAGGCAAGAGGATCACTTGAGAGCCCAAGAGTTTGAGGTTGTTATAATGCCACATCACCCTACCTAGGGTGACAGAATGAGACTTTTGTCTCAAAAAAAAAAAAAAATCAATGATTCAGAAACCTCTTTCTCAGAGGCTTAGACCAAAAGGAAAGGAAAGGAAAGAAACCTACGATCTTCTGAATGTAATCGGTCATTCATTCTAATAAATGTTCAAAGGTATTTTTATTCACCCCATTTTATTTTAGGTATTTTATTTTAACAGTATTTCTTTTTAATTACTCCATTTATTCCATGGGACTACTAAAGTATTGTTCTATTAAAACAGTATTGTCAGGGAGTACAGAGGTAGATCCAAGAGATAGTGTATGTGATAAAGGTGCACTTTGGACTCTGGAGCAAATTTACTCTTTTAAATAAATGGTGCTAGGACAACAGGCTAGGCTGCAGGAAATTCTGAAACGCTGTCTGATGTCCAGTGGGCCTAGACACAATCCACCAGTTTGTCTTCCTCCTGCAGCCTCGCCACCAGCCCTGACTGAAGGTTTACCAGGAAAGCAGGGACAACCTCTCTACCTTCAAATCCCCTAAGCACGCTTGAGTCCTGTCTCGACACTACCTAAACCAGGGAGACAGAGCTGTGGATCTTCTTTCTCGGGAATGTGCAAGGCGGCACACCTCATATAGTCATGTGGTTGGAATACTGCACAAAGATACTTGGTTGGACATGACAAGGACTGAATCTAGAAAGTCAAGACCCTTGGCATGAAACCAAGGCTGCTGGAAAAGGGAAGAGCCTTTATCTTTGCATGAAGGTGGGGTCAGCTGGGAAGGAGCTCCTCAACAAAGTACCTTATTGCAATGCAGCCACCAAGAAGAGGGCGTTTTCTAATTTTCAGAGAGAAGCAGCATAAACTGTTAGAGGTCCTACTTCTTCTCCTGACTCCCCGTCTCCTCCGAAGGATTAAAATCATTTTTATCAAATCTTGAGAGCTCTAGGCCTTCTTATGCCTTATCATGTGTTCTTCCAAATCTCCTTTTATGTCCTTTGTCTTCGTCTGTTCATGCAAGGGGTGGAAAGTCAAAAAATTGACACGGAAAGTTGTTGGTTCCCTTTGTAAAATACATTCAGTTTGGCCGTGTTTTCTCAAAGACAATGAATGTAGAATGTCCTGATGGAAGGGGCAAAAGGCCAGGATCACTAGGAAATACAGAGGGAAAACAGTATCTCAGGTAATACTTTAAAATATCATCCCACCATTGTGTGTACATAGAATAGCTTAGAAGGCTACACACTTGTTTACACTGTTACAGAAATTCCCCTTAAGAGTGAAATTTAGAGATGAGACTTCTACTTTTCACTACATAAATTTCTATACTTCAATTGTTTTTACAAGAAGCTTGTATGACTTCTGCCATTCTTTTTTAAAGGCAACATTTTTAATGAATGCAAACTGAGGGGAACACTTCTACACTATAAGTGGGACTGCGAACTAATACAGCCTCTTTGGAAAGAGTATGGAGAATCCTCAAAGAACCAAATTAGACCTCCCATTTAACCCCACAATCCCACTTTGGCATCTCTCAGAAGAAAAAAATTATTTTATCATAAAGACATTTGCATTAGATTGTTTATTGCAGCTCAATTTACAATCGCCAAAATGTGGAAACAACCTAAATGCCAATCAACTCAGGAGCAGATAAACAAACTGGGGTATATGTATACCATGGGATACTGTCAGCCATTTAAAAAGATAGATTTCACAAGTTATGTAATATCCTGGATGGAGCTGGATATTACATTCTCCTCAGTAAAGTACACAGAATGGAAAAGCAAATATCCAATATACTCAATAATAATATGAAACCAGCAGATGATCTAATTCACACCCTATAGGAGAAAAACTCGTTTCAATTCAAGCTGGAGGGGAGGGGAAAAAGGGAGGGGGATGAGGTGAGGAGGGGAGACTTGGGGGGCTCCCACTTAATGAGCATAATGTAGGGATGTATGGAACACCTTTCAGGTGCGGGACACAACTACAAGGGGGCCTCTAACAAATTCAAATATTGTGACCTGGTTGTTTGTACACTCACACTAACCTGAAATTTTTTTTAAAAAGACAACTTTTTTAAAACTAGAATAAATTCTCTTGTTTACTTCCAGTGACAGCATTCAGAATGATAACTTGCTTGTTATCCTTTAACATTTCTGTTTTGTGGTACACCTCTCTATAGGAGAGTTAAGCTATTTTTAAGTTCTTGTTCATTGTGTTTATGATGAAAAATTACTGTGAATTATGGAAATGGCAGAAGCAACTAATAGAAGTGATATTGTTTAAATTATATTTGCATAACTTAAAATGACTTACTTCACAGGTGGAGCCACAAAGGGTGGCTTTTTGCAGATGAGGAAAGGCTAACACTTGACAAATAACAGAGTCTAAGAGAACTGAGATGAAAGCTCCAGGCCTCACAATCCCTGTCCTATTCTTTCTGTTTCAGAGACCTCTTTCTCAGTCTGGGCTGCTTCTTCTCTACCTCCCTGAGTATATTATAGAACGGTAAGCAGAGGTGAATGTTAGTGAATGAGACTTCAGCTTCAAGGGCTTAATTTGCATGCCCTTCCAAAGTAATAGGTTCTCATGGACACACGATATCTGCAAAATTTGCCAAAGTAGGCTTGGCGCCTATAGTTCAAGCAGCTAAGGCACCAGCCACATACACCAGAACTGGTGGGTTCGAATCCAGCCTGGGCTCGCCAAACAACAATGACAACTACAACCAAAAAATAGCTGTGCACTGTGGCAGGCACCTGTAATCCCAGCTACTTGGAGGCTGAGGCAAGAGAACTGCTTAAGCCCAGGATTTGGAGGTTGCTGTGAGCTGTGAGGCCAAGGTACTCTACCCAGGGTGACAGCTTGAGGCTCTGTCTCAAAAAAAAAAAAAAAAAAAAAGAAAAGAAAAGAAAAGAAAAATTGCCAAAGTAATGTTTAACTACAATTGGTTAGGGCCACTGTATCTTTCCACTCCAGCTTCCCCTCATAGTAGGTGGCATTGGGTAGCCCTGTGACTTTTGAGAAAATGAGTAAGGGACAGTTGATTAATTTGGGAGATACATATGATTTCAGTATGACATCAGATATTTATAAGTTTACAGATACTTCCATGGAAGTCACTGCCAGCTATCCCAGCACTGGAACAGATTCCAGGAATACCCTCACCACCACTGTGCCAACTCCTGGTCTCCTGACACAGAGGTGCAGGGCTAATGGTACTAGAGGAGAGGCAAGGTTAAACTATATGGAGCCAGAAGCTAATCTCTAGAAAATTCTTCCAATCATTGTGTATGTAGCATTTTAACAGAGGATTGGATTCTCATCAAGATCTAATCAAAACAGGATTTCCCCCCCCATCAGGAATATCTTTGATAATGTAGTAGATATAATTATAAACTCTCCATATTTCTCATATTTTTATGGTGATTGTGTAAAATAGAACTTACCAGGTTTGAAGAAAACAAACCCATAACTATGCATAAAAATAGAGAGCAGCCTGACAACAATTCACCAGCATGATGAGAAGTTTACCTAATTTGACATCAGTCATGAAATTTCACATATTACTAATAATGATGGGGTTAAGATTCTGTGAACTATCAATAATATTTTAAATTTTAAATTAAGGCTCGGTGCCTATGGCTCAAGTGGCTAAGGCGCCAGCCACATACACCTAAGGTGACGGGTTTGAATCCAGCCCGGACCCACCAAACAACAATGACGGCTGCAACCAAAAAAATAGCCAGGCATTGTGGCGGGTGCCTATGGTCCCAGCTACTTGGGAGGCTGAGGCAGGAGACTTGCTTGAGCCCAGGAGTTGGAGGTTGCTGTGAGCTGTGATGCCATGGCACTCTACCCAGGGGGATAGCTTGAAGCTCTGTCTCAAAAAAAAAAAAAATAATTAATTAAATCAATTATACTAAATTATCTTTCTATTGTCTCCATAGAATATATCGATATTTGGCAAAGAGGCAATCAAAGAAAATACAGCTAAAAACAACCTGTTTCAAAGTATAAAACATAGTATAATGTAGAAAATACAGTTTTTTGATTTTTTGGTACTTGTGGCTTTGAGAGCTTTTAGAAATTTGTTATTTGTAATTTTGTGTTCTTTTTGTAAAAAGGGGCCTCAAGTTGCAGAAATTTTAGAAAATTATTATATCCAGATTCACCCTTGCAGCACTTTAGTTTTCTTCCAACACTTGCCTCTGATAATTTCATTAATATCTGCATTGTTTTCTTTTTTTCCAGTTTAGTGAGTACTAATCCCTGCACCTTACTGACTTCCCATCCATTCTGCCCTGCTGCTTCCCTCCTCCCAACGTTGAATGCAACATACACAGAAACCTTCCCATGATATTGAGTCAGAATAAAGGTTTGAAGGCTATGTTAACCAGTTGATGAAAATATTTCAAATTGTATATAAAAGTAGCACACTGTATCCCATGATTGTATTAATGTACACAGCTATGATTTAATAAAAAAGAAAAAAAAAAGAAGAATAAATTTTTCAATTTCCACAATAGCCAGTATTTACCTCTATCATTAGACTTATCAGAATCTGCCCTAGATTAATTTATTTATCAAATATGTAATGAGGATCAGTTATATGCTGGGTTCTGTACTGAGTCTCAGGATTACTCTTATACCAGGCTTTGCCCATACCCCATATTAAAAAAAATTTTTTTTAAGTCCCTCTAGCCACACCCTTCCAAATAGACTGAGGGTCTAGGAGGCCAAGGGAACTTGCTTATTCAGAGTCCTGTTCTCTTTTCTTAAATCACATTCTGGGTACAAAGGTCTCCAGAAATTCCTTGCTTAAACCCATACTGAGTCTGCTTTCACACAGGCGTCTTCCCTATCCTTCTCTCAGCAGGCTTACTCCTACGGCGAAGGAGAAGCTATTCCTTGGGAGTGGAGGGTGACTATAGTGCTTAGACATGAAAGCTGAGATGTCCACATCCATGTGCATGTGACCCCACAAGGTAAGAGCCATAGGGGTAGGAGAAAGGAACAGGCTAGTGTCTCTAGTGGTACTTGTGCACCGAACCCTACAAAGGTTAGAATGTCATTGAATTTCTATGTCTTGCTTTTATCTCAGAGTTTCCTAAACTCTCTTTGTTGTTATAATTCTGTAGTTTCTCTATAATTCTTTTTTTCATGGCATAGTTGGAACAAAAGAAATTCCTAACAGTTCTATTTCTTGAGTAATTAGATCTAAACAACTTGATAGAAGTAATTTACATGGTTTCTGACAGATGACATTTTGTTTCTTTTAAAAATTAAAATATCCTCTAGCTACCCTGTGAGTTTGCCACAGAGACTTAGAATGTTCCAGTACACAGTTTGAGAACCATGGTTTTATCCACTAGATTGTAAGATACTTTGAAAAAAAATGTTACCTCTCATTCATCATGCCAAACTATTTTCTAAAGATGGCCACATGATTTTTAGTCCCACATGATTTTCCAGAACCTTACACTCCCTCAATAAAATACAAAGTCTAATTCCCCTTCTCCTGAATTAGGGAGGGCTGGTGACATACCTGTGATCAATAGAATACAGAAGCAATGACACTGCATGACTTTCAAGGCTCATAGAGGTCATAAAGGTGACATAGCTTCTATACTGTGAGCCTGAACACTTTCTCTGAGCCACCCTGTAAGCCGTCCAGCTGCCCAGATGTGGCCATGCTGTGAGGAAGCTGAGTCTAGCCCACTCAGAGACACCCATGGAGAGGCTCTAAGGGGCTCAACCCCCCTGCTATTTCAGCTCCAACCACTGTTAGAATAGAAACATAGGAGATCCCCCAAGCCATACCACCCATCAGAGCCCTTCTGATTTCCTATCCCACAGAATCTGTGATCATAACAAAATGACTGTTATTTAGCCATCAGTTTGGGGTCATGTATTAGGCAACAACAGTAACTGGAAAACTCTTTCTTTAATTGCCTGGACAGTTAGCATAGTATTTTGAATATTTAGGAAGGTCAATAAATGTTCATCAAATTAAAATGAAAAATAAATCTCAAAGTATTAGTGATTAGCCCAAGCTCCAATGATAAGTTTAAAGAACAAAATTACAGATATATATGCTAGAAATACGTACCTTGGGTTAAACATATACTGACCCTAGAACAAACCTACATATTAGAGTTTTAGTTTGTTAAGAGTTTTTCAAAAATCCTTTCATGAATCCATTTCCTTGCCTTATGCTGTTGTCTCCTCACAACAAAAAGTAGGGGGAAAAATTCTAAATACTCATTTGCAAACTCACTATATCATGAAGTCACCCTAAGGGTCACATATGCTACATTATCAATACCAGTTAATTGAGGATTTAAATTAGTCAATTCAGATTAAGTCAGGTATCATAGTTGGTTAATTCCAAAGGCAGCCATCTGTTCTCTTTGTGTTTATATTATGTCATGTGAGTACAGCATGGACAAAAATTTGTCAAAGGGAAACCACCTTAACATTAGCAAAAGGTATACATTTAGGGCTAGAAGAGCAAACTAAAAATCAGAAATAAGAAAAGAAAAGAAGAAGCCTATGAAAAAGGAAGTCTATCCAATTACTTGGTATGTTAAGAGAATAAAACTGAATTTAACCCTGGCTGTCTATTTCAGCCTGGCATTGTTTTTCTCTGGGATGGAGGGAGGTAATTAAAATGCCATGTACTTGCTTGCCTTGTATGCATTTCTAAGCATAATTCAAACTCTTATGAATCTGTCCTCTCAAAGAAATAGCTGATTATAGAAACAGAACAAAACCCCTTTGATCTCTCTTGTGATACAACTAGGTCATGAGAAGCAGAATTCCAAATGTATTCTCAGTTTTGGATGACTCTTCATGAAAAGTTTGATCTGGGAAGGTTTCAAAATGAACAACGGTGTAAACCAAGGCAGAATATAAAGCAAAAGGCTTGTTGGCATGAAAAAAAAACACCAGAAATTAGCTCAATGAACTTTTGCAAATATAATTATTTCTTTCTAACCACCCTTGTAACAAGTTTTTTTCCTAGCAAACAGTGATTAAAAGGGACAATGATAAATTTCAGAGGTGTGAAAAGGTGGATGAATGGGTTATGCTGTGCAAAAGCCCGTAAAATCCATGAGTATCCAAACGAGGATAATGTTTATGAGTTTTTCATAAACTTTACCTGTTTTTTAGTGGCTTTGTTATCTAAAATACATAAATATATCTTTTTCTTCTAGTCAGAGAACTCCTGTGCTTTTGGAATTAGTTGTACCTCCTTCCAAAAGCAAAAACAGGCTGGGCGTGGTGGCTCATGCTAGTAATCCCAACACCCTGGGAGGCTGAGGTGGGAGGATCTATTAGTCCAGGAATTTGAAAACAGCCTGGGCAACATAGGGAGACGCCCCACCCCACCATGTAGAAAAATATAAGAAAATTAGCATGGCATGGTGGCATATTCCTGCAGTCCCCGCTAATCAGGAGGCTGAGTCAAGAGGATTGTTTGAGCTCAGGAGTTCCAGGCTGCAGTGAGCTGAGGTGCCCCTGCACTCCCAGTCTGGGAGTATAAAATGAATAAAATAACAAAAGCAAAAACTTAAAACATTTTATGGAGAATCCAATATTTTAACATTTCCATGTGAAGAAATAAGATGATAGCTACATATCAGTTAAGCTATTTTTCCCCTTACAACCAAATTAAGCTAGTTTTAAAACCCAAACCGTAAAGTTCATAGGTAGGACCACTGTCCGAACCTCCCTGGAATGAATCCCAGGGACTTGGGAACCGCCACAAACACATACATAAGCCTTCAGCAAGACGGAGAAGGATGTGTTGTCCATGGGGTTATGCCCATTCAACATCTAACCTAGACTAGAGTTGGTTTAATCTCACCCAGCCTGATGGCTACGCCACAAAGGGCAAGGGGAGGGAGGCTCTTCACAAGCAGATCTGAGTACTGCAAGGAAAGAGGGAAAAGGGATACTGCCTACCAGGAAGACCATTAACATTCGATACAGGTAGCTCCTGGCGACTGTCACACTAGCTCTTGTATTTTCTGAGCAAGTATAACTGTAAAATAAGATTTTGGCCATAAAGAAGAAGGACTCTTCCATTCTAAATTATCTAAAAAAAATTTTAAATAAAGAAATAATCCTGGTGGCTCATGCTGGATATCCAACACCCTTGGAGGCTGAGATGAGTGGATTGCTTGAGCTTGGGAGCTTGAGACCAGCCTAAGAAAAATGAGACCCTGTCTCTGCTAAAAAAAAAAAAAAAAAAAAATTAGAAAAACTAGCCAGGCAGGATAGCAGGTGCCTATAGTCCCAGCTACTTAGGAGGCTGAAGCAAGAGGATCTCTTTAGCCCAAGAATTTGAGGTTTGTGAGCTATGGTGCTGCTGCACTCTACCCAGGGCATGGAGAGAGACTCTGTCTCACCAAAAAAATTTAAAAAAAGAAAGAAAGAAAGAAAGAAAGAGAGAAAAGAAAAACAACAACAACAACAACAACAAAAAACAATCTATGAGTTTATCAGAAACAAGTCAAAGAACTGAATTAGCAAAGATTTCAACCAAGGAAAATGGCTCACAGTAGTGATTCTGATTCATTTAGCAAATACTAATTCAGACATTTACCAGGTATGGTGTATGGTACTAAGTTCTAGCACAGGCTGGAGTGCAGTGACTATTCACAGGTGTGATCATAGCACACTACAAGCCTGGAACTGCTAGGTTCAAGTGATCCTCCTGCCTCAGGCTCCCAAATAGCTGGGACTACTGATGTGTGCTACTGTGTGTGCTACTGTGCACATATTTTTTTTCGATACGTGTCTTCTTGTGCCCAGCCTAGAATGCAGTGGCTGTTCTCAGGTGTGATCATAATACACTACAGTGAACCCCTAGGTTCAAATGATCCTCCTGCTTTTTTTTTTACCAAAAATATTTATTACTACTTTCTGAATCTCTAGTAAAGTGAGGGCCCCAGATTAGGAACTATGATCAAAATAAAATAAGAATTTTAAACACATGTAACATGCCTTTACGTACTACATATATATTATATATATAGGAAGTCCCAGGTTACAAACAAGACAAAAAAACCTCTATAGGTTTTTTCTTAAGTTGAATTTGTATGTAAGATGGAATGAGTACATTTACCTATAATAACAGGTATATTACATTTACCTGTAATAACACATTACATACATATTACATATATGTAAGTCCCCTTCATGCATAAGTGCAAATTGTATGTAAGTAGGAAGTTTGTAACTCTGGGACTACATATAATAGCAATAGTGTGAATTAGTGTAAAAAAAAATCTAATAAATGACTGCTACTAACTTTGAGGTTTAATTCTCCAAGAAATCATTTCCCAGTGATAAGATATACTCTAATGTGAGCCCCCCAAGTTTCTTATTCACCATGGTTATTATTATTCACAGGATTCAGATGGAGCTCAATTTGGGGTGTTTCTTCATCATATAGTACCCAGCAACTTGACCCCAGAACTCAGGGTGCCACTGAGTATGAAATTTACAGAATTAATCATAAATATTAATATCTTTGTATTTATGTAACTCATATCACTTACAAAATTGTTTTCTAACAAATAATAGCAGATATTTTATATATTAGTAAAAAACTAGCAGAAGTGTCCACAGGACCAGCTGGCCACCCAGCTGACTTCATGTCAGCCATGAATACATGCTGATCACTCACTTCCTACTTTTCATATTCTTGCTGCCACTACATAGCCAACCTCTGTTCCGATGATCATTCTCCCTAAACACTTCACCTCCCACAAAGCAATAGTGTGCAAGGTTTATATAATTAATGTTTGTAAGGGGCTATTAGAGCCCTGTTTGAAAGATGCCTTTGAAGAGGAAAGGATTGTTGATACTATGATGGCCTGGATTTCTCATCCTTATCAAGACTGTTTCTATGAGGAAAAGCTACAGAAATGATAGATGGGCCCACTTTTATTCAGCTCAGGTACAGGTGGCAAAACACTGCTGCAGGACTCGGGCAAGAATGTGTCCCCGGGCAAAATAAACTGTATAAACATGTGTCCTGTCAATCACTAAGAATTCAGATACTGTACTTTAGAGCAGGGATAATGTTAATTCCATCCTGCTTACAGTGTGCTTTGTACTAGAAAAGTTCAAGGCTCTTTGCAAGCACCATAATTTAGCAAAGCATGAAATGAAAGCTACACACAGAAAGCTGATGCATTATGAAAAATTAAGACACTGTCTTTATTCAGCCATTAATATGGGCAGGGTTAATCTTTGGTGCTACAAATTCTTTCCTCTATACAGACTACTACTTTGTTGTCATTTTAGGCAAGGAAGGAAAAGGGAATTGATCTTCTTCGAGTGTACACAATGAACCATATACTTCTGGGAGTTTTACATTTAACTTATTTGATCTTTAAAATAATTCTGAGGTATATTTTGCAGGTAAGGAAACTAAGACTAATATGGCTTACTTAGCACAAACTACCACAGAACAATGAATTTAACCCACATCTGCCTGATTCCTAAACCAATAATCTTTCCACCATGCATAAAAGCTGAAGAAAATAAACACCACCAATCTAGTTTCTTTCTTCTAGTTCGTTCTGACCTTCGAAAAGACCAGAAGAAACGTAACTGACCTTTCCAGATAAATTTTTCCTGGAATATCCATGAAGCCATCTCATACCATGCCAGCCCTCATTTCTCTTTTTCATACCTGACCTGATCTATGGAATATAACATACAACTTAGCATTTGGTTATTTATAGGAAGATTCTATTTTAAAACACCGCTTGATTCATACCTCTCCATGGCCAGTCATAATATAAACCACCTCCCTCCCTTTCACCATCCCAGGGGCCACTAAAATTATTCCTATGGTAGGAATTCCAAACGGATAGGAAATCAAAGGATTCATCAGTGAAAACAGAGAAAATATCTGGAAAAGAACAGTAATGCCTTAAGATAGTTTATGTGGAAAGCTAACCCTCAGTTCAAAAATACGTTACCCATGCATAGAATGAAATTATCAAAGATACTTTGTTATACTATTGAAATTTTCCAAATAGCAAATCACTTAAGTTCACAAGCATCCTCTGATAAAATACACTCACAGGGCTAAGAGGCATTAACATTCATAATTTAGGTTCAATTAGTTCAAGTTGAATACCTCTTTTGAGATTGACTGCACTGAGGAAGTGTCAATATTTATTAGGAGAATGATGGGAAAGTAGATAATTTCAAAACCCAGAGCAGCTCAATGGGAGGAAAGTTCAGGGATCAGGGTATAATGCTGGGCGTCAGCCAGTATGATACACTATTGCTTCTCAGCCTTTTGGCTAAAATCAAGTGCAGCATGAAGGCACTTAGTACTAGCAACCTGGGGACGTGGCATTAGTTGAATGTAAGATAAATAGAAAGGGATATGAAAGAGCGTTAAGAAGAGACTAGGGGATTTGGGAGAGTTTTGACAGAAATGATTCTAAGGTGCTTCCAAAAGTATAAATACAAGAGATGCCATCAACAGATGAATGGATAAGCAAATGTGACATATACGTGTAATAGAATATTAGCCATAAAAAGGAATGAAGTTCTGATACATGATACAACATGGATGGATCTTGGAAACATTATGCTAAGTGAAATCAGCCAGATACACAAGGACAAATGTTGTATGATCCTACTTGCATGAAAAATCTAAAGAGGCCAATCAGTTGAGACAGAAAGTAAATTAGAGGTTACCAATGGATGGAGGAGGAGGTAAAGAGGAGTCATTGCTTAATGGGTACAAATCTCTCTTTGGGGTAATGAAAATTTTAAAAAATAAATAGTGATGGCAGTGCCTGTGGCTCAAAGGAGTAGGGTGCTGGCACCATATGCCGGAGGTGGTGGGTTCAAACCCAGCCCCAGCCAAAAACTGCAAAAAAATAAAAAATTAAATAGTGATGATGGTTTTGCAATATTGTGAGTAGAACTGATGTTACTGAATTATCAGTAACTATGTAATTATCAGTAACTATTTAACTATGTTACTAAAAATAGTTAAAATGGCAAATGTATATATATTATACTACAATAAAAAACACTTTTATAAAATGCAAGGGACTAGTTGAGGGAAAAAAAATGTTAAAGCAAGAGGAATAAAGTTAGTGCTTGTTTTACTATTTATTAAAGTGCATTGTTTTAAAATTATAATAATTAAACAGTGAGATGCTGAGACAGATACATGGTACACAGAACAAATAAATGAAATCAAAAGTCTATAACCAGACCTAATTATACACATGGGATTGGTATGTCACAAAGCAGTTATATAAGTTAGTGAAAAAGTAATACACGCGCCCCAACAGTGGGTTCTGTGGCAACGCTGGCAGGTGCAGCTGCTGGATAAGGACAGGATTTCTGCCTGTACCATGAAGCAATTTCTCTCCAGGTAAAAGCATGACACCTGGTGTATTATAGGCAAGCAGTTAACGTTTTGTTGAGTGCATGGACTAAAATTCACTTGCATACATCAAAATAAATTCTAAACTGAATGAAGTTATTTAAGTGGGAAAATGCATTAAAAACTGATAAAACTGTAAGGTTAAAAAGTAAAAATCTCTGCATGTACATATTAAAAAGTATATAAATATGATTACTCATGGCAAACTGAAATAAACATATATGCATAGTTGTAATATATGAGACAAACATTAAGTACCTTGATTAAAATAAGCATTTTGGGCTTGGTGCCTATGGCTTAAGTGGCTAAGGCGCCAGCCACATACACCTAAGGTGGCTGGTTCGAATCCAGCCCGGGCCCACCAAACAACAATGATGGCTGCAACCAAAAAATAGCCGGGCATTGTCGCAGGCGCCTGTGGTCCCAGCTACTTGGGAGGCGGAGACAGGAGACTCACTTGAGCCCAGGAGTTGGAGGTTGCTGTGAGCTGTAATGCCATGGCACTCTACCCAGGGGGACAGCTTGAGGCTCTGTCTCAAAAAATAAAATAAAATAAAATAAAATAAGCACTTTGAACTCAGTAATAAAAAGGTAACTATCTCAAGAGAAAAATTCGGCATTAATAGTTAAAAATTACAAATTGTAATTGTTATGAAAAAATCCTAATGTCATTAATAATTAAAAAGTAAAATGATAGATACCATTTCCCCTAGCAGATTGACTTCTACCAGACTAGACAGTGTTGGTGAGGATTCAAAGAAATCAGTATTCTCACATATCGCTGGCAGAGATATAAAGCAATCCAACAGTTATGAAAAGTGACAGAAAATGTCAGTGTTGAAGATATAAATAGCATTTGGTCACCTAAGTCCTTTTCTAATAATTGAGACTAAAAGTAATTTTTTTACATGTACACTTCTTTTTGCCTATAAGATTATTCAGCCTTGTTCATAATAGAAAAAACAGGTAGACACTGAAGCCCAGTAGTAAGGGATAGTTAGGTAAAATTTTGCCACAATCATCCAAAGGTTTACTATATTATCCGGGGGAGAAAGATGTTATGAAAAAATATTTAATGAAATTTAATGAAATGAGAGAATGTTCATGATACACATTTAGGTTTCATAAGGTCACAAAATATGCCATTAGGCAAAATGATCTTATGTTCTATGAAAAGGACTAAAAACACAAGAAGGAAAATCATCATATTAATAGCGATTGTCTCTAGTTGTCAATAAAATGGCATTTTAAATGTTCTTATCATTACTAACACAATTTACTGATTTTCCTGCATTGAACATGCATTGATACTATAATGTAAAAGTAATGAAAGATTTTTTTTTAATTTTAATAAACAAACAAAAAAGGAAAATGTACCCCTGTTCCTAGCAGCCGGGGTTAATCAGCTGTCTCTTTCCATGAGTTAAGCATGTTATTAAGCACTTGGCATATATTATTTTATTTGATCTTTACCCTATTGCTACGTATCATTAACCCCAGGAACAAGGGCTGGGTTTCAGAAAAAGTAGCATGCTCAAGGTCAGGCAGCTGGGACAGAGCTGGGTGTATCTGACCTCCCCAGTGTCTAATTCCAAAACTTATGTTCTCAATCACAAACTTTCCTGGGGCTCATTGTGGAGTAGTTAGGCTTTCTGAGAGTAGCCAAAAAAAACTGCAGTATATCACATAGTTTTTATGAGAAAATATTTTGACAACCCAAACAACACAACTTATAAACGGCCTTTGGGAAACAAATTTTTTCTTAAACTATGTGTTACTTCCACCTGTCTGCACTGCTTGTGTTTGTGTCACCTGTGTCACCATTGGAGGCCACATCCAGTGATAGTTAGGGGCACTGACTTAGAATTAGATTCGCCCTTAATGCTATTAATAAAACCTTGGGCAATTACTTAACTTCACTGGGTCTCCTTCCTCACCAGTAAAATAAAGATAATAATGATTGTTCCTACCTCAAGGAGTTCCAGTGAGGATTAAATAGACTAATTTTCATGGATTAGTAAAAGCATCAGACAGGTAGCAAGCCCTTAGATAAATGTTAGCTATGATGATCAATTATTAATGTATTCTCTGGACAGTAAACTCCCCAATGGCCAAGAATTGCTTATCACGCTGCTTTTGGATTCCCTAAAGAGCTAAGTAGGTGACTGATGAATGGATTAAAGGTGTCTGATCAACAGATTAAAGCTGGAAATAAAGTAATTTCAGACAAGAAGTTCGAGGCACTGCAGAATAGCTGCCCTGATTTGACAATACCCCCCTTAACTTTTACTGACTAATAGGAGCCTCGTTTTTATCTCATGTGTGATGGAGTGACTAGAAGAAAATAACAATTTAAGGCTGTCTGAAATTTCCTTGTTAAACATCACTATTTTTTACTGATTGAACATTTAATATTTAAACGCAAGTTACTTTCATTTCAACAAGGCCTTTTAGGGAAGGATGTAACTTTATGCGACAAAAAAATAATTGAATGACACCTCAGTTGTAAAATCCTTGAAGGTTTATTTATGGTCCCCTGTGGACGGCTAACTGTAACCTATTTCTTTCAGTAAGAAAATAGCAGGAAAGAATCACAGCTCAATCTTTCACTGCAAGTATTTAATCTGGATAAGTCCGGAGATACCTAGCAGTGTTCATGTTCTATGTATTACTTTGAAGTCAATGAAGCTGAAAATCTCACTTTAAAAAGTTCTCTTAATCATCAAGAGTAGAACCATGTGCTGATTTTAATTATGACATGGCAGATTTTAAAACAACTCTGTAAATACTGATGTGCAAGTCTTGGCATAATTATGTGAATGCTCCACAGAGCAGGCAGTGAACATGTTTTCTTTTTTTTCATATAAATTGGGTCATGTTAAGTAAACTCAAGCAATTTCAATTAAAAGCAATGGGCTTCCCAAGTGTTGAGTCAACCGTCAGTCCCACTTGACGATGTTCTTCCAGTAGTTAGATGACTTGCGCTGAGAAACAAGGAATATCAAAAATTCCAGTTACAAATTATCTTGAAGTATTTGTTCTACTGTAATGCTTTCAATTTGAATTCGTGACAACCAGAACAGGAAACAAACTTCACTAGACTGAACAAGCATAGCTAATGAATCATAGCTCTGAACACATCGCTTGTCTTACAAACCTCCAGTAGCTCTCAAATGAATTCAAGAAGATACCCATCGCAGAACTCAAGCTCCTCTGTGATTTGCCTGTAGCCTAACTCATTTTCCCAAGACAACTCTCTACCCTCTGCTCCTTCTCCTTCCATTTCAGTCACTCCAGTCAAGAATAACACTTCCTTGCCTAAGAATCACTTGCATCTCAGCCTTTGTGTATCTTTGCAATGCTGGTTCCTTTCCAGGAAAGTATATATAAAACCCTACCTTATTCGGTATGTCCTTCAAGGCCCTGCTCCAACACCTCTTTTTCCCTTAATATCTCTTTCCCATAATGTTTAAGAAGAATAACATAAATATTGCTCAATAAATATAATATCTAATCACAAATAGTACACTAAGAATTCATGCAAAGGGGATGTAATTTTTCAGGTATTCCACTTGAACACCAGAAAAAATGGTAAATGGACCTTGAAAATAAAAACTGGGGGGCCACCCCCACCCTTCCAGCAGGATTGCTGCCTCTAACCCTATACAAAAATGTTGGAGCTACCACTAGTGAACTGTCCTTTTGAAAACCAGTCTCTCTATGTGCCCGTAGCATGTCATTTTCTGTTTCCTTTGGCCTGCATACATCCTATCTTGTATAACAGTTGTTTGTATTTAGACTCCCATATCATTTCCCCTGCTATTTTCTGACAGCAGGAATTCAGTCTTGTTCAGCATTTATTGTTCACTTTGCTCAGCAGGAAGCCTCGTTCAAAGTAGGTGTCCGATATTTTAGTGCCCGGCAAATGAGAATGAACGAATGAATGAGAGGCATGGTCTGAAAAAAAATCAAGCCATGAATAATGAAAATTAGCTTTATTACTTTCAAGTTAACACATGGACAGTTCTGTCAAGGATCTCTATCCACAGATTCTTTGGTTTCATTTTTAGATCATCCCCCATGACCCCAGTTATGTTTATGGAGTCACAGTCCCCACTGTGATATTTCTATTAGTTCTACAGCTCCATTTTTTACTAAAAACAAAGTGTATGGACACTCTTTTCCCAATTTGCATTCTAAAGAAATTTGCTTTTACAACTTTCCAATTTAAAATTGTGTTCGAAACTTTATTATCTCAACTAGAATCTACCCATACAAGTATTTAGGTACCAATTTACCAATATTGCATGAGTTCATGCAAAGACGACATAATTTTTCAGGTATTCCACTTGAACACCAAAAAATATCACTCTCCCAGCCCTATAGCATAATCATCTTCTTTCCATTAAACCAAGAGCTTTAATATATGCTAAAGTCTGTTTTCGGAAGGATCTACATTTTTAAAACTGCCTAAAGAGCCTTATTTAAGATGTAAACAATAGACAAAACTTAAGATATTTCAGTAATAAAACTGAAATACAATGGATGCAATTTCTAAAAATAGAGAAGTTATACAAAGTACACAAAATTTATAAACTCCATTTTGCAAATGGTTATTTAATCATAAAATGCAGCAATCTCTTCTCTGACTTAGTTACTGGACCGGGCCAGATATTATTAACACCATAGGCTCGTATATATTAACAATCAAATCCCATCAATTATAAAACCTTTCATTATTTTGTGCCTTTTATATCTATCTACATATAGTTTCATCTACTTATAGCTGGATATACACACATACACCCACATACATACATATGTACGTGCATTTATCTTCTATATTCTATTTGTATTTTGGATTCTATTTTTAGACTTCTATTCCTGTTGAGATAGTTACTTTAGCCTCGACAAGTCAATTTTGCAGTGCTGTGGGTTTTGATTCATGATTCAATAGTGCCCTAGGATTCTTAGATTAAAAGTGCTATGGAAACACAGTGTGCTTTTTTACATATTCAAGACACAGTACACTGCCCTTCTCCACCCTACAGCGGAGCATGGCTGCTCCGTTAAGCAGCATAACATTCTGTTTCCAAAGAGACAGCATGGCCCTGAGGAACACTGCAATTCCTCACAAACAACTAATATAATTTACTTTATAGTAGTAAAACATTCGTTCCCTAGAAATGGATGAGCTATTACTCAAGACCAAAATCTAACTTTAAAAGTTTCCAGTCCAATATTCCTGATACATTATTATAAAATTATTTTCAAGGGTAAATCAAGAAAAGTCTAGTCAGACTCTTGTTTGGTAGAACCGATCTAACCCTGGCTAGGAAAAGTATCTTGCTGTTTTTCTAAGTTTCCTATAAATTATATATTTCAACAAGTTGGTAAAACACGAAAGTCCAAAATTAGTCTGTATTTGTTCCACAGTGAATCTAAAATTAGCAAGTTTTTGTTTCCAATCCCTGAAGATTTTTTCCCCTAGAAAGTCACCTACTAGTTTAAAAATAAGCAGATAAGGGCATAAATGTGCACACATCTAATAAAAATGTAAAAAAAAGAAATAAATGTTCATTTGCATTCTACAGGCAAATATAGATTTTATTCTTTAAAATTTCCACAGCACTTGATAGATCAGAAAACTGTAGAGACTCTCTCTTTCTTTCACTTTCATCAAGTAATACCAACCACGCAGATTCAGGAATCTTCGACTTCAAATTTTTTCTGAATCGGAAAGCAGAAACTTTCCTACAGAGAATCCACATTTTTGGAACTTGGTGAGACACTGGTCCTATTACTGTCAATTAATTAATCTTGACAGCTTAGTGAATGGCTCATTCAGCTATTAGGAGGTAAACTATTGTCTTCATTTATGCATAGTGTGAATGCTATTTCTCATGTTATAATTAGTAGAGTTACAGGGGAGAGATTTTTAGATGAAGTAATTGTTTTCAATAATCAAAATAAATTTGTAAAAGTCTACATACAAGGCAAGCACGAAGTTCTTTTAGAATTTAGTGGCTAGGTAAAGTTTTTCTTTTTTGAAAAACAATGTGCTTTCTCTTTTCTAATTATAAGAACTAGAAAACTCGCTAAGTTTCTCTTCTGATGTGGCTGCCAGTAAGCTCAGGGCTGGACTTAAGGCCCATTCACAGTAAATTCTCCTGCTGATACTTACGCATAGTCTCTGTATCTTTCTGTAAACTTTTAGTTCATGATTGCTTATTTCTATTTTATTATTCAAATGTATGCAAATTCTATATACAGAAGGAAGAAGAGAGTTTATTAATTTCAACAAATGCACTCCAAACCATTTATTGTACACCTACTATGTGCCAGGCATTATTCTAGTGGATAAGTATATAGTTAGTCCAAAGAACATTGCCATAAGAAAAGTGAATATATTCCATTGTGTCCTTAAGAGAGGGGGAAGAAATCTATCTCTCAAACCAACTTCAATAAAATAGAAATTTAAAAAAATTCTCTTAAAAGAAAAGCCTGCCAACATCAATATAACTCCCCACAAAAAGTCCAGTTAATTCAGTAAGTACTCTGATCATTGCTTAGGGGGGTATGGAAACTAGTTATTGCTTACATGACTCTCTTCCTAAGGGTCCTGAAATTAAACTACTCTTCATTTTGGGGCATGGTCTAAGCATTAATAACACCATGAAATAAAAGTTTTAAAATAAATTACTCTTTAACAACAGAGATTGATTTAAACATCCTAACTTCCAGAAAGGGGAAATTTGGGTCTTAGATTTCCTTCCTTGAAGTTTCTGATGTAATGATTAAGTAGCACCGACTGGGGCAACCCAAGAAATACCATGCATTTTGTGTGGCTGACCAGGCAGGAAAAACTGTTCACTGGTGAAGCAGCTCTCTTTTAGCTGTGATTTCAAGGTTGGTAGATCTAAATTTACCCTTGCTTTCAGCTTTGTCTTGCTTTACTGGCTTGCAAATAGTGTCAGTGACCCTAGGTTGGCCTGCCTGCTGCCAGCCTGATGTTGGGAAAGGTATTGAAATTTACAAGAATCTTGCCCTTGGCCTCCAGGCCTAGGGCACAGCATTCTCATACATTGTAAGGCATTGCCAGCTCACAATAGCTTTGTAGTCAGGGAAGGCAGCCCAACAAGGCTGCCCCCAGATACCCACACGCTTGTCACCTGGCCCAGCAATTGCAAATAGATTAACAATTCTCAGAGCAACCTGTTTGTTCTCCTTTTGCAAGAAAATGCCTAGCAAATAACTATAATATTTCAGCTGGGGCCAAACATTGCACTGTGTGCACTTAGGCTTCTCAGACTAACATAAAGGTCTCAAATAACAGAGCTGCTTTTATTTCACTGAGAAACTAAAACATTTTTTAAAACGGTCTTGTGCTTTGGTGATTTTCTGAGCCAACCAAACACCAGAGTGGCCAACGTTTTTTAAGTGATTGAAGCAGCATCTCAATGGATTCAGAGGACCAACAATAACGCAGTGTGACAATTGGTCTTGAAAAATTAGAAGGCTCTAATGAAGAAAAAAAGCAGACCAAGGGAAATAAAAAAAAAAAAGATCCCCAGCACATTCCCAAAATGCTGCATGGGTGTTTTAGAATTATAGTGAAGCAATTACTTCATTAGTTTGCGAAACAAAATTCAAAATTTGGGGGACAAGACTTGATCAAGATAGCCAAACTTATCAATAACAGGTGCAAAAACTGTAACTTTATATTAAATGGGTGGGGTAAGAGTCAGAAGGAAAACCATAGAATTTTGTATTTCCAGATCTCTGCATTCAACATCTCACTCTCACGTCTTTAAGAGAGTTAAATGGCAAAAGTAGGTGAGATGGCCAACTTCAGGGGGGAAAACTGAGTCTTCCCTCTTCTATTCTCTTTAGACCTGTCCTTCCGGGCTTTCTGTTCTAATGGCATTTCATTTCTAAGAAAGTCACTGGTATCTTTCAGTCTAATTGACTCACAGTACAAATCTTTAAAAATAAAAGAAAGGAAAGAACTTCAGTTTGCTCTGCCCGCGGACATTTTTTCCTCTGCCCCCGCTCTCAGTAAGCCTGCAACCAACTTTCGCTGAAAAGGATGTCGCAGAGGGGTGATGAGGCTTGAAATCCCTCCGTTCTCTCATCCCCACTCTTTTCTTTAGCTCGGCTTGCGCCACCCCTACATCACCTCACCCCACTCCCCACCTCCAATCCACAATCTTTTATAAGTCTGCTGGGGCGCTTTTAATGAGCTTCCTGCCTGGGTTTCTCTTTCCGACCTAAGAAGGCACTTTCAGGGGATAGGCGCTTAACCAGGGGATAGGTAAATGGAATACCTGAGAGATGTAAAAGATCTGAAGGAAAAATCTCGTGCTCCCTAATTGCTATGAAGTTATTTGCAGTAAATAAACATATTCTCTTGATAGTGTTCAAAAGGCTCAGCTCTTTAGCCATATATGTTTGTCACTTAACAGACTTACACTGAGTTTACTATGTACCATGCACTGTTTTAAACACTTTTAAAAACGGGACTTTTTGCTTAAAAATTATTTTTAAACAATATTAAATCCGTGTGTGCTTTTGAATACCCTTGCTATATTTTTCTTTATAACATAGTACAGCGGTTAAGTCTTAAAAGACAAATATGGAAAAACTTTAACCACTTGCTACTTTATTGCAAGCAAATCATTTCCCTCTTTGCAATCTTTTAGCAATCATTGTAATTAAATACACTAGTAGAGGGATAAAGAATTCTTGGACTTTTTTTTCAAGGATGATCCGAGGTTTAGCCTCCGGCGTTAGGAAGCGCCCGCTAATTGCTCTCGTGGCAAACTTGAATTGTACCTGTAGGCATCCACTTTCAGAAAATCCTGCAACCCTCACCATAATTGTGAAGGTCGAGTTCGCACCTGGTCCATCGCGGCGCGTTCACCTGTGACCGTGACCTAACAACCAAGGGCGCTCCGGCCTGGGAAGTGGGGCGGACTACCGGAGCGCTTCGGGATCCCGGTCAGCAGGATTGCAGGGACCCGGAGTCAGGACGGTGTCGGGGCAGGAGACAGTTCTGCCTGGCTCAGCGTGCCCAGATAGCCAGCGCTACAGCCAAGCAGAGCCTCCGAACCCCGCGCGGGCTGTGCACCCGCCCTGAAGCTGACAGCAGAACTGGGGTTCACCGCCCCCGTGCTCCAAGCCGTCCTGCCCAAACCCTATCTAGCCTCACCAGGCCTTGCTCGGCCTTCGCCGAGTAAGTGATTTGCCCGGGGTTAAGTTTCAGAAGTCAGGATGAAACGTCTCGGGTTTCTGTTCACACGGTTATTGAAGGCACCGCAGTGGGGACCGCACAAAAGGAATGGGGGCGAGTTGGGACGGGGTTTTGTACCTTAATGTGAGTTTAACCTGCTGGCTACAGGTCCTTAGCGCAGGCCCGACTCCTCCTCATACTCCCCTAGCCCAAATCCCGCCCGGTCCCATCTTTTCACGTCGTATCCTTTCCCCCTTCTCCTGCCTAACCAGCTCGGGTCTTATGTGCAGAAAGAAAGGGGCGTCAAAGGGACGCCCTAGCAGATCCCCAGAGAGATATGAACCCATCCGTGACCCAGGGTTGTGGTTGTTGACAGGCGCCCCGTTTTTCAGAGGTTTTTCTCCACTAAGCACGCAGCTGTCTCCGTGAGGTGTGGAGTTTCAGGCGGGATCCCAACCAGCCTGCCGGCCGTCTCCGGGTACAGCCGCGCGGTGGCCGGCGAGCAGACCTCGGCTTTCCCGGCTGGGTTTCAATTACTGGCCTCGCAGAGGCACAGTGTCGTAGCCAGTTCAAAAGTCCCACAGAATGTGGAGAGAAAACGCGGCTTGAAAACATGTTTGAATTTGAAAATACAGCTAGAGTTTCATATAACCCAAGTTTTCCATTGCTCCAAGAACTGTTGGACACGAAATAGTACTTTGGAAAACAAATTCAATTTCCGAGCGCGAAATCTTCACGCCCTGGATTCTAATTAACTCTAGAGCTGCGACTGCAACACGCCACTGGGACTGGAGGGAGAACTCAAGCAATTATCTGCATATTCCAAGCTCCAAACACTCAAACTTGAAAACCTACTAAAATTGTGTACTGAAATACCCGCATCATTGCTCTAGTCCTTCCTGCCCTCATAGTAGACACATCTCCAGCCCCATGTGTACTCAGCGGGATCTACTATCCACAGTGCCTGTGGCCGAAGACCAAATGGAAATAATTGATGTATACAAATTGGAAATCGTTTCGTGGCGGACCTCTCAGACCCTCCGACCGCCAGCGGTTAAGTACCTGGTCCGGGAAACTCCCGTCTTTATCTGTCCATAGCCCAGAGGCCGCGGAGGTAGCCTTGGGAATTGTCAGAGAGAAAAGCAACTTTGATTTAAGGTTTTCAAAAGCCCCAGAAAACAAATATGACCGCTCGGGTCAGCCAGTCAGCAGTTTTGGTCCAGACAAGGGGCAGCCAAGTGGGGCGTTTCGGATAAGCCACGGCGCCTCCCGACGTCACACGCGCTCGCGCACACTTAGCCACGCGCTTGGGGTTATTCTTTAAACACAGGACTGAAACTTCAGGGGTGAGACGGCGGCGCGCGGAGGAGGGCGGAAAGCCGAGGCTCGGAGCCCGCCCCTCGCCCGCCCGCCCCGCCGCGTCCCCGCGCTTCCAGAATAGGAGTTAGCCAGCCCGCGCTCACGCTCGCCGCGGTCTCTCCCGCCCGCCCGCGCCAGCTCCCGGTCGCAGGTCCGTGGCCGCGTTCCCACGCCTCCGCTCGAACCTCGAGGCGGGCATTGGAGAGCTCGGCCCCGCCCCCTCGCCCCAGCCAATCGCGAGCCACGCCGACCACCGAGGAGGCGGTGACCTGGGGGAGGCCCGGGCCTGGGCGCTTGGGGGGGGGAGGAGGCCCCGCCCGAGCCGGGGGGCGTGGCCGGCGCCGGCTCTTGCGGCGAGCAGGGTAGCGGCGTGGGAAAGAGCCTCCAGGAGCCGAGCTTGCCGCCGGGGGAGCCGCGCCTCCGAAGCCCGGGGAGGGAAGGAAGGGGCCGGCGGGGAGGGTGCTGTGCCCCACTCCGGGTCCTTGGTTTCGCCGCGATGAAGCGCCCTTGCGAGGAGACGACCTCCGAGAGCGACATGGACGAGACCATCGACGTGGGGAGCGAAAACAATTACTCAGGGTGAGCGCGGGCTTGGAGGGAGCTGGTGGGAGCCCGAGGGTGTAGGAGAGTTTTGTGCACGAGCTGCTCTTTGGAAGTCCTGAGGCTTCTCTTCCCAGCAGGAAGATGAGAGGGAAGTTTTGACCGAAAAACTTTGAGTGGTGGGCGCTCGCAGAGCGTAGGTCGGGGTGGGGCGAGGGATGTCGCTTTTCACTGTAGGGGTGGGGCGGCGATGATGGGAGACGCGTCTGAAAGGAAGAGTTCAGGAGTTGGCTGTCAGCACCGGGCGCAAGGGCAGGCACGTCCGGGTGGCCGGCGACGCCCCCGCCACTGAAACTGTATTTGGGATACTCTTAACATACGAACAATTTGATTTTTAATTTTTAGAGAAGCTAAAATCACGATTTGCTTTTTTGGAGAAATTAAACCGATCTGCGATGTCAAGGCTAAGTAGGATGAGATTTGCAGGATGATAGTGTGTGATTGGGCAGACGCTCTAGCAGAGAGTGACTGATGTAAAGATCGGATAGGGCATCGTTTCTTTGACTGCTTGTTCTCAAGTCTGGAAAAGATTGGCGTCGTGATCACAGAAGCCAGACCTCCACTTTCCTGTGACAGAGGGAGATTACTGAGACATTTTAGAGCCAAGGAGGGTCAAATGATAATTGCTTCTAATTGTTGTCCCCAGAAGCACCTTAATTATTTAACTGCAGCTGTCTCTCAAACGGGGAATTTTTCCCTGCCTTTGGAAAACAGTTTTTCTTTCATATTGTTATTCTAACACGTAGAAGCCAAGGCCTGATGACACCAAGAGCAAAGTCATTAAGGTGAAACGTTTGCAACGTTTCAAATATATCATTATTAAAGTGTGTGTCATCTTAAGAAGTGAGGTCTGAAAAAAAAAAAACGGAAGATGTCATGTGAAAGGTGAAACCAGCAGAGAAAAAGTGAAAATGAGGGGGACAGTTAAATCAGAAATAAGATACAGAAGTGAGAAGGTGAGGTAATAACCTGATGTGTGCAACACTTCTAAAGTGAATAAGAACAAATAACAAGAATTTGGAAAATTTGAGAACATAAAGAAGTATAGTATCCACGAATTGTGAAAAGAAACAGATACAAACTAGAAAGTATTATAAAAATTTGGGAATCAAATAATTCTTTGATTGAACTTTTGATATAAAAATTTTTTTCATTAGTAAACTCAAAGTAGATTGCAGTTGCTAGAGGTTTAAGCTGAGATTGAAGGCTGAGAGACACCTACAGTTTTCATTTTCAAATAAAACCTTTACCTAATAGTAAGCCTAATTTTAATTTCCTTCTCAGTGGTATATTTAACTTAGAACATACTTTTTGGAATGTTGGTATATACAACATCAGATCTGTCAATTTTTTCTGTAGTAAGATAATGACTAACTGAAATTTTGAAATAATAAGATAACTTCTGTTTATTTTAACAATTGCACCCAGGGACAACAGTTGGAGGTATAATGATTGTATATCTGTTTGACAGTAGTGCTTAACACTTATTTAATTTTAAAAAGTGATACTAATTTGTTCAGTATGCCTGATAAGAAGGAAGAAAAGGGATGCTGTTAGAGGAGATGGACTTTAAAATATATATGAGTGAAACTAGGAAATATGAATATCTAACTTCTCACCCTAGTGATTCTTTCACTGGGAAACTAAAGTAAAAGTTCGATGACATTTCACCAATGGATTTAGCATCTGGAGTCCCAGTAAAAATCCTTTTCTTAAATAACACATAATTCCTACCTGAAAAGAGGCAGAAAGGCTGAAAGGAAAGTCTGTTAAGAGTGAAGCAAGAACTAAGAATAAAGTAACACAGACTTGAACTGTGGAATCCTCTGGATATTTAATGGGTGCCACTAAGTATCTCTAAGAAAGGATTGTTATGTTAACGCAGCACCTGACCTGCTCTTCCTATTTCATAGGCAAAGTACTAGCTCTGTGATTAGATCGAATTCTCCAACAACAACATCTCAGATTATGGCCAGAAAGAAAAGGAGAGGGGTATGTGATTTTTTTTCTCTTCATTTCATGTAATCCAGCCTAATGTGGAACAGTTGTATTTTTCCACTGAAGTAATTTTATCATTTGTGTATTCATACTCTTTGGTTATTTTGCTTTCTTTGGGATAGATTATAGAGAAAAGGCGTCGGGATCGGATAAATAACAGTTTATCTGAATTGAGACGACTGGTGCCAACGGCTTTTGAAAAACAAGTAAGTTTCTCCTATCCAGATCCCCCCACCAAAAAAAAGCTGAAACAATCTGATTCCCTCATCTGGGAATGTGGGTTCTTGTTAAGGCTCATTAAAATAATGGTGTATGTGCCCTGATCTAGCACAGAGCAGCTATTTCAATAAAATGCTTTCTTGTGGCAAAACTATTAAAAACATAATCCATCATGAAGTTGAAAAACATTTCCATTCTTTAGCTTATTTTCCCCTTAAGGGTAACAATGTTAATCCTTTCTCTTTTCTTTCTATGAATACCAGTAGTGGTTTTGTTTAAAACTATGCTACATGTAGTATTAAAAAAAAAAATCATATGTGAAATATTTTTTCTCAAACTGTTAAAAAAAAAAAGTAATCTTTTTTATGGGAAATAACCAAAGCTCAGGAAGTAACATCTCTAGCTCTACTTCCTAAATAATGCTACTAATAAAATTTATTTACCAAACCACTTGCTTTCATTTTTAATCCCTGGGCTAATCGAATGATGTTTGATTTGGGACATCTTTTTGGAAAGTTGGTAAAAATCAAATTAGTCATAAATGTTCCTTTTCATAGTTTGAATATGCCTTTACAAAAAAAAAAAAGATTTTGTACACTTAGAAAAATAGAAAGCCAAATGTTTAAATCTTCCTTTGTTGTTTTAGAAAAGTTGTTTCTCTTCCTACCGCGATGGCTAATGGCACAGATTTCTAAGAGCTCCTTCAAAGGATATGACAGCGTGTCCTTGTTGAAAATACTTTCAGTTTAATTCAAATAGTATATAAGGCAGCAGTTGTTTGTTTATTCCATTTTGTTGTTTACTTCATGAATACATAAACATTATAAAACAAGCCCTCCAAAGCCCTTGGAAATTATCCAGAAACTCTAGTTTCAATTATTCGTCACATTCACTGAAACTGCTTACATAAAGGTTGAATAGTGACAGAAGTACAAGGTTAATATAGTATTGACTGTACATTTTTAAGTCAAAAAAAGACACCCAGTCTATATGCTGATACTGTCTTTAATAAGCTAAATGTAATGTGGAAACTGTAGTTTGGATTAGTAGCATTTTCAGTGACCATAGGCTGCAAATGAAAATGCCAGCAATCAATGATGGTTTTTAAGTTTAGAGTATTGACATGTCTACGGTTGTAAGGAGCAGTTCGGTGATTTTTTTTTTCTTGATTTGTTAGATTTTTTTTGTTTTCTTAAATGTTGACTTAAAATGAACCTTAAATGCAAACCTCAGTTGTTTGGTAGTTAGTTACCATAAACATGAACTTTCCCTTTCGCAGAGCTTAGCTACCAACCATAGTGAGCTGGCTCTGTCACAATATGATTAGAAGAGTATTCAGGAGAGTAAATAACTCTGGCACTCTCACTGTGTCCCGAGTGCTGATAATTTTCACAAAACAAGTAAAGTATAGGAACCTGAAATAATCTTTAGTATCTTTTTTCCAAAAAAAAAAATTGGTATACTTATTATATTTCTCTTTCAGGAAATTAGAAACCACCACAGCCCCCTGAGACAGATAGAGATGGTTTGTTTGTATTTTGGTTGGTTTCTAGAGGTTGCCTTATTTTAAAAGGGTAAAGGAGGAACGTAAAAATTTTTTTCAAGATATTTTCACTGAGAACTATTTTAAAAGTTTCAAAAATCCTTAAGTGTTTATCATGCTTCCCAGATAAATAGTAAATTATTTCTTCTTGTTTATGATCTTGGACTTCACAGTGACACCTGCTGGTAGTTATTGGAGGAAAAACATTCTTAAAAGTCTTCCCTTTCTTATTTTTGGACCTGCTTACCTGTGGTCTAGTATGAAATACCCCTAAGGTCTTATTCAGATTTTCTATTTTTGAAAAATCTTCTTTTCACAATAATTTGCTAAAATCCTATCTCCTAATCTTCCAGAGTTATACAACTATTCAGTTCATCTAGACTTCAGCATTACATAAGACTATTGAATATGCATGTCATACTAAAATATATTATTAATCAGATTAGAAGTTTAATGCAAAGTTAGAGATTTTTGCATTTGAAATGGTTTTTGTGGCGTTATCTTAGGAGTTTAATTATTCTGATAATAAATTATTTATTTTGCCTTCTTTTTAGCTTTTAAAATTTTAAATGGCAAACGTGTCATTCGTACTACATCATAGTGCTGTCATGTAAAGTTTGAAAAGAATGCATAGCTTTCTGTCACAAAATTAAAGTTGGAATTTTCTACTGAGAGGAAAAATTGAAATAGTAATGTTAAAGTCAATGTATAATGTTCCAAATTAGTTTTCATAGGACTAATGAGACTATGTATTTTGTTTATGAAGGGATCTGCAAAGTTAGAAAAAGCTGAAATATTGCAAATGACAGTGGATCATTTGAAGATGCTTCAGGCAACGGGAGGCAAAGGTAAGTAGGTGACTTCATCTTCTCCCCCTTTCTACCTTTCTCTTTTCATTCCCCCCCCCCCAACGTTGTAAGGAAGTCATAGTTGAACAGTTCTTTAACAAGCTGAGATAGGCGGTCCCAGATTAAAGCTGTGGAAATCAATGCTAATGGCGGGATTGAACTCGTGGGAAAGAACTTCTGGAACAAAAGAAGCACTTGACCCTGGGCTTGTGTTTGCTTTCATAATACTGTGGGAGTAAGGCTTCATTCACAGCAGACTGGTCAGAGATTTGTTTGGGATTTAAGAAGCACATGCTGGAATCTGTACAGAAAGAAAAAACAAACACACAAACATCCAAACATAAACAGGGGGTTAAAGGCGATCCTTTTCTCTTCCTGTTTTTCTTTCTTTCTCTTTCTCTTTTTCTCTCCCTTCACTTCTTCCTTTTCCTCCTCCTCTTCCTTCTACATTATCAAATCAAGGCTAGGGACTCAAAATAATTTAGCTATTCCAAAGGAAGCAACTTTAGCATTATTTTCATTGTTGTTTTCAGGAACAAGTTCCTCTTGGATTTAGAGTAAAAAGAACATTTGAAGTTCACAGAGTAAACCTCTGTATTGGATACCATTAATGGAGCAGAGTAGGTCCTAGGGAGAGCAGATAGGAGCAGGCACTCTGGGCCTAAAGAAATATCCTCCATACTGGACATTGACTTAGGAGGAGTTGTATCAAGGGGTTGAGAGAGAGACTTTCATCTCATGCCAAAAACAGACTTGAGATCCTAAAAACTCTAATATTCCTTCAAATTTCAATGTCCCACTTGTGCATACATCATTCATACTTGATTTTATCTTTTGGTGTCATAATCACCCTTCATAGAAGCCTTTGATATTCATCTTAGTCAAGAGTGTTATTCAATATATTTAACAACTGAATAAGGAGAGGGTATCACAAGGAGTTAGGTGCTGCTACTAAATCTTGGAGGTCTCTCTGTGCTTAGCATTAACCTATTACTACATAGTACATAAGTCCTAGATCAGGGCAGAGGCAAGGCATTGGAGGGAAGTAGTCATTTCCCAGTTAGTTTGGAAATATTTCAGTTTTTAACTCCTACATGTCCATATTGCATAGGACCTGTAGAACATCAGCCCTGATGTTAACCATCTTTTACTGGTATCAGATGATAAGTGTGTGTGTGTGGTGGGGCGGGGGGGGGGGACCATTGTACAAAGAAGCTGACATTGTGTGACTTATCCCAGGTTGTGCCTTCTTAAGAAACTGTCCTGAATGAGTAAAGAGTGGTTTAAGATATAAACATTCTAAGTAATAGAAGAGACTTGGATTAAATCATAGAAGACAGTGATCCAGCCCAGTTTGGCAATGACTTGACTTTGCCTTAAAACAGAAGTATACTGCTTTACCTTGAGGCCTACACTAGCAGAATGCACTCCAGAGACTCTCCAGCCCCGGATTCTGTCTCTACAACTGCTATCTCAGGATGTTAGGATTCTCTTTGAGTTAGCTGTGGTGCAAGAAAAATTACTCTACCTCCCTTGGCATTGTTAGCCACAAGGCTAAGTATTCTTATCAGGGTTTCAAATATTTGGCATGAGCTGTACTTCTAAAGAGGAATATTGTTCTTAGGCTTTACTCTGAAAACTGAGTTCCATTTCAGTTGCTATTCTTGGCTACCTGAACAGCCCTAAAATTCGTCCCAGAATAGTTTGTGGACAGACACTTCCAAGCAGGCTCCATACAAGTCGCCTGACTGCCAGGTCATTAAAGAGGTCATTGCACAGAATGTGTGGCCTTTAAGAAGGGAGCTGGAAATTTGGACTAACTCTAGCAGACTTCCAACTGCCTCAAAGTGTAGTGGTGAAGGGCATAGTCTGTGTTACCTGATTTCAATTCCTGACTCTGCCAGTTATTAGCTGTGTGACCTTGGATAAATTACTAAGCCTCTCTGAGCCCCAGTTATGTCAGCTGTAAAATTAGTATAATGATAGCGTCCACCTCACAAGATTGTTATGAGTTAATTCACTTAAAGCCCATAGAATAGTTCTAGCACAGAGGAAGTGGTATGGACACATGTGCTATTGTTGGCCCAAGGTCCATCCATAAGAGACAGGTATTCAACACCATCTCTCTGCATTTAACAATAGGGTAGGAATTACATAATATATATTCCTTAAGATGCAATGGAGGACTCACAGCCTAACTGGCAAACTACAAATTTTACTTAACTCCGTGGCCACTAATGTAAATTCTGTTGACTTATTCTTTGCAGTCAGTCTTAATAGTTTCTAGAGAAGATTTATTAACCTAAAGTTCTAAGTCCCTCTGGATTTCTGGACTCTGTGTACTCTAATCATTACCTCTTTCTGCCTCTCATGGAAGTCAAAAGCCCCAAAGCCCTACAGAGAACCCTGAGCACTGAAGTATGCAATCTTTGCACAGAGGCCTCTTCTTTAGGAGTAGCTTTTCCTCCTAATCCAAGGGGCTTTGTTTGCTAACTGTGCCAAAGTACTAGGAAGTTGACTACTTTGTCCCTTCCACCTTTTAAAATATTATCTTATACCAGCTTTATTCTGCTTCGTTTCCATCTTAATAGAGTTTCTATATAATATATACACAGATACCATTTTAAACTTTCAAATTTCTACTAGAATTCTAGTTTTAGGACTTTGAATGTATGTAACTACTACTTTTCAAAGTGCTTTGATTATAGAATAAGATAGCCTAATTTTTAATAGATGATAAATGAAACAGGTAATATTTTGGTTGGCAAAAACATTAAAAAGATAATATAGTAAATGATGGAAATAACCTTACTTGAATGTGACATTTCTTATTCATGTATACAGACTTACCAAAAGTAAACAGGCTAAACTTTTAATTTGAAAATTACTTTCGAAAATGTTGCAAATAAAAAAGAATCTGCAAAGAGTATGTTTGTATATACCAGAGTTCACTCATTCAAAGTGGGTGACATTTCCCCAAATGTCTGATTATCATTGTGCTCTAAATTGGCACTCTAATAGTCAGATGTTACTATTTTCTGTCCTAATATATTATCTTTGGATGGAAAGAGAATCTGTTAGTAATAAATCTGACCAAGATTTAGCCATTTTTATGGTAGTAACCAGAGATGTGGGGGTGTGTACATACACACTACACAATTAATACACATTTTTTCCTGGGTGGGTACCAGAAACAAAGTAAGCTTACCAATGAAGGACATCTATACTTGAACTTTAGAAAAACTAGGAATTACAGTGTAGTAAATTCACATCTGTAAAGCAGCCTTATATTCCTTACCAAAAAAAACAAGATCTTCAAATTAGTAACCAAAATTAAATAAAAAATCATCTTGTTTTCATTAAACCTTTTCATCCAGGGTATGACAAGATGTTTTCACTTTGTTGATAAAAAAACATTGTGAGTCAAGAAGCATTTGTGCATTTATTGAGAGTCTAGCACATTTCTAAGGAAAGTTCTCAAGCTGCTAAGATGCACTTGGCTGGTCTGTTAAAATGCCAAGAGCGTAAGGATGTTTCAGATAAGCCCTTTAATCTCCAACTCCTGTGACAGAGACAGAGAGACGGGAGCTCTTTATTTCCATGAAAACGTTTCCTGGGGAATTTCACTATCCCACAACACAAAAGGAGAGACACCATTTTTTTCTCTGGAAGTGTTTGAAACTCGGATGTTCTTAATTTTTCCTCCACTGTGATTTGCATCGCAAGAACGACTGTAGCATATTGCACTGCCAGAGTTGTCACACATGTGAGTCACAAAGTACACTTTATTAATAACTTCAACAAAAAATTAAAACCAACAGGCAATATTTTCAGAAAGGATTATCGGCTTCAATCTTCGGCAGGAGAGAGCGGGACATCAGCGAGTGTTTTATTCTCCCCAATTCTGTCATTCCCCCGACACCCCATTTCTGCCTCTCAATCTCTCCTTTCCCCCACATTGCTCTACGCCCCCCTTCTAGGCTACTTTGATGCACACGCTCTGGCCATGGACTTCATGAGCATCGGGTTCCGAGAGTGCCTAACGGAAGTGGCAAGGTACCTGAGCTCCGTGGAGGGCCTGGACTCCGCGGATCCACTGCGGGTGCGACTCGTCTCTCATCTCAGCACTTGTGCCTCCCAGCGCGAGGCGGCGGCTATGACGTCCTCCATGGCCCACCACCACCATCCCCTCCATCCGCATCACTGGGCGGCCGCCTTCCACCATCTGCCCGCAGCCTTGCTCCAACCCAGTGGACTCCACACCTCGGAGTCGACCCCTTGTCGCCTCTCCACAACTTCAGAAGTGCCTCCTGCCCACGGCTCTGCGCTCCTCACGGCCACGTTTGCCCACGCAGATTCTGCCCTCCGAATGCCAGCCACGGGCAGTGTTGCCCCTTGTGTGCCACCTCTTTCCACCTCTCTCTTGTCCCTCTCTGCCACCGTGCATGCCGCAGCCGCAGCCGCCACCGCAGCCGCACACAGCTTCCCTCTGTCCTTCGCGGGGGCTTTCCCCATGCTCCCCCCGAACGCAGCTGCGGCAGTGGCAGCCGCAACGGCCATCAGCCCACCCCTGTCGGTATCAGCCACGTCCAGTCCTCAGCAGCCGAGCAGTGGAACAAACAGTAAACCTTACCGACCTTGGGGGACAGAAGTTGGAGCTTTTTAAACTCTCCTTGAACTTCTTGCAATAGCAACTGAATGTCCTTCATTTCAGAGTCAGCTTACAACCTCTGCACCCTGAAGGTAGCCATGCCGAGGCCTACAGATCCGCACAGGACAATAAAGCTATTTGAGACACAAACCTCATGAGTGGAAATGTGGTATTATCTTTTCTTGTTTTGTTTTGTTTTTTGTTTGTTTGTTTAAGGCAGCTTGGTAACTGACATCAGCAGCTTTTGAACACTTGTCCATTTAGAAGTTTCCTGGAAAATCTATGTGGACTGTACCGTCCAGCAGTACATCAGTATGCCTGGATGGGGGAAGGAAAATGCCCTGACTGAAGTCTCTTAAAACCAGACAGGGGGGAAACTCGTGGTTCATAAGTGCCTGAGCTAGGGAAGATTTCTTCTGAACATGTAACAATTGCACAAGACTATGGCCGAAGGGAGGTTGAGGAAGGCAAAGTATAGAAGTCTTGCTATAGGCTGCAGACATTTTCATACAATGCCAGAGAAAAGTACTGGGTTGAAAGCAACAGGTTTTATTGGTCAAAAGGATTGCTGAAAAATAATTTCCAAGTTGAAAGAGGTACCTTTATCTTAGTTTGCTTCCTTTGTACAGACTTGCCAAGTGGTGACATTTAGCAATGCATTGGTATAAGCAATTATTCCGTCAGTGCTCAGATTAACAAGCATTTCTGCACTGCCTGCAAGCCCCCAGGCACTTTTTCTTGGGATGTATCAGAATATGGTGCTTCTTTATTGAAAGCTTACATTTATATAGTGCACCTAAGAGCTGTTGCCTACCGTGTGCCCACCAGAGGCTATTTGATCCATGCCAACTTGAAAACTCTCTGTTTCATATGAGTTTTGGTTAATTTATTCACTTTCATTTGGACTACTTTTGTATATTTATCCTTTTCATTTTCCCCTGATAACATTCAGCATCTATTCTTGTCACCTTTGGGGGGAAATTGCATTTCTGCAGGTGACAAGACAGGAGAGAGCATTGGGAAGAGAAAAGCCACGATTTGTAAAGGTTCTTTGTCAAGGTGATGGTTGCATTTGATCCCAAAGCAAGATGAATGTATGCAGTGGGCTGTACATAAATTATTTTGGTCCATGCCTAGATTAGTGCTACATATGGTGTTGTGGTTTTTTTTTTTTTGACAAAATAATCTCTTAATACATTGAAATCAAGCACATAAGATTTTATGTTTGAAAGATAAAAGACACAGCATGTATTATGCACTTCATTTCTCTGCTGTGTGGAGAAAGCAATAAACATTATGAGAATGTTAAACATTATGCAAAATTATACTTTTAAATATTTGTTTTAAAATTACTGTACCTAGTCCTTTTTACATTACTTTGTAACCTTTTTCTATGCAAGACTCTTTACAAATATCACTAATTAAATGAAGTCCTTTTTGACTATTTTCATGTGGATGGATTGCTTTGCAGAATGGAAAGTTGATGTGAATTTCAAGCGAGGCCTTCCTTTGCTAACAGTTTCAGTTATGGCTTTTCTTTCTCTCTTTCATAATCATGTACTTAAGAGCTGACTTGAAAATAACATTTATCTGATCTTATAAATCATAAGCATAGCCAGGTAAGACATTTGGAGGCTAGAAGTGAGCAGTCTCCTTTGCCTTTTATTCTTTTGTTTTGTTTTGGCCGGGGCCAGGTTTGAACCTGCCACCTCTGGTATATGGGGCTGGCACCCTGCTCCTTGAGCTACAGGCACATCCCCTTTGCCTTTTATTTTCAAGAACCATAAAGAACCATGGTTCTTGAAAAAGTCCAAATACAAGACTTCCACATAAGAGTAAATGCCAAATACCAGAAAATAAGCTAGAATGTGTCCTACATTTTTGTAACTCGAAAAACATTTGTAGACTTTTAAAACATCACATATACAGGACAGTCATACACAGAGGGTGCTAAAAATAGGTATATACATTTTAAGAAAGAAAAAAATTATTATAATTTATAATTGTAATTCTCGATTTATACTGATAACATTTGTTATCTTGTATGTTATGTCTTATATTTCTTTTAAATTGCAGAAATCAAACGTGATTTGAGTATTATAACTTTAATACAGTTTTTTGTCTTCCTTAAAATATATATACATTTTTTTGACACTCTCTTTATTTGCAGCCTGGTGGTAAATCCTCTATACTTCAGTGACGATTTCTTTTGTTGCTGTGGAAATTTTGTAGGCATTTCTCTTTCTTCAGTTAAACCTAAAATAAGCCATTATAGTTCCTGATGCTATGGGGCCAAACAGCATGATAAGAATGAAAAAGAATATTCTCATTATGCTTCTCAGCTTTGTCAAAGGAAAAAATAGGAAGGCTTTTCTATTGTTTTAGTTTTGAAAAATCAAGCATATAGTTTACCTAATTTCTCCTGTAAGTAGGTTAAAAAAAAATGTGTAAAAACAAATGACCTTATTGCTCTTGTTTTCAAGCCCTGGGGTTTTCTCTTCAGATAGCTTTCATGGAATTATGCAGCAAATAAGAAAATTGATTTAGTAGTATGATTCAGTGCCTATTGTAGTATTTGCGG
Organism: Otolemur garnettii; assembly: GCF_000181295.1. Taxonomy (NCBI): domain Eukaryota; kingdom Metazoa; phylum Chordata; class Mammalia; order Primates; family Galagidae; genus Otolemur; species Otolemur garnettii. The sequence goes on from NW_003852397.1 coordinate 20,626,658, forward strand.
TCAGAAGGCTTCTTTTTTTAAATGTAAGCTTTTAAAGATCACAATTTTTTTTAATTTGGTTTAAATATTTTCAGATAAATGCCCTTCTTCCTTCCATCCTTTTATCTTCCTTCTTTTTTTTTTTCCAGCTTTTTTCTTCCCAGTTCTATATGGACAATTATTTTTCAGTTTAACTGAGTGAAGTATTTGCAAACCAACTTGCCACATAGCTGATAGGAAGTGTAAAAGTAATCATTGTCGGTGGTTTTAGTCATTTCTGAATTGGTCTATGGAGTGTTCCACATCCTCAGCTTTTAACATCACACTTCACTATATTAAATTAACCACTGAGTTTGCCATCTGTGATCCAAGTGTTCTCCAAAGGTGACATTACACCTATAGCTGTAGTAATTTTTATGTTGTGATCAAAAGACTAAAGGAGCCTTTATAATTGTTGTAGAGAAAAAGAACTTTTAGGGTTTGATTTGTTGGTGGTTTTTTATTTATGTAAAAGTTATTCCTAAAATTAACTCAAATGTTTTTTAGTAAGATAAAAGGGAAAGGGGAACTTTTTTAGAAATTTGGGTTTCCCCAACTGTTAAAAGCTATGTATATGCATAAACAGAACACAGTTTAATATTTCACATCAGTGAACCAGAAAGAAGGTATTTATTGAATAACTACGGTGTGCCCAGCACTGTACTGTACATATCAGCTTTTAAATGTTATATGGAAAGTCCAGGAAAGTCCAGTCCTGCAGACTGACAGTGATAGGTATGGCTGCCTGCACAGGGACCCTCAAAAGAAAGGGGAAGTGAAGAAAGGGCTTTCTGGGAGCTGGTGGGGAAGGGGAGTTTCTTCCTCTTCCTTAGGCCTCTTGCTATTACAAATATAATGTTTCCTGTCATATCTGATGGACTTTTAAAGTAATATTGAGGCTCAGTGCCTGTGGCTCAAGTGGCTAAGGCACCAGCCACGTACACCCAAGGTGGCGGGTTCGAATCCAGCCTGGGCCTGCCAAACAACAATGATGGCTGCACCCAAAAAATAGCTGGGTGTTGTGGCAGGCGCCTGTGGTCCCAGCTACTTGGGAGGCTGAGGCAGGAGACTCACTTGAGCCCAGGAGTTGGAGGTTGCTGTGAGCTGTGGTGCCACAGCACTCTACCCAGAGGAACAGCTTAAGGCTCCTGTCTCAAAATAATAATAATAATAATAATATTGAGACATAAAGATGTTCAAATGTTAACTAGATTGATGGTTCTCATATGCACTGTGCACATGTATTATCAAACTTAATGAAAACTTTGGATTATCTTTTCTTCTGTATTCAAATCTTTCCTTTTGCCAATCACTGAATTATCACAAAGAATAATTACTCCAGGTAACATCATCGCAATATGGTATAATTTTCTAATTCTTTATTCCTATGAGTGAAAAACTCTTGTATCAGTTACAAGATACTGTGGAGATCAGTTTTTAAGGAAAAAGAACCATAACTTTTTAAGCAAAAAGAACAACATAACTTTCCACAGTAATCATAAAATACTTAATTACCAGAAAAAATTAAAAAATGCATCTTGGATTTGAGGCAATACAATATTAGATTCAAATGCAATTTTAGAAACTCATGGCTAGAGGAGGTGTATGCAGATCAAAATGTGGCTGAATTAGCTGACTTTAAAAATGTCTCATTAGGACACAGTCTTACTCAAATCAAAGAATCTTTATTGACTTTGTAAGCCTAATGATCTAAAGATAGATGTATTTCTCTCTACTTTTCCTCTTTGTATTGCCCAGTGGGACTACTCCTCGTAGTTCTGCTGCATTTTACTGAAGAATGAAGCTTGACTTCCCCTTACAATTCTTTTAAGATCTGAGCAATGACCAAGGTTGTGAAGATTTCAGTAAGGCAAAAAAGCTTTACAGCAAACAAGACATCAGAAATTGTGAGTATAGCTCATATTCTTTGGATGGATAAGTCTTTGAACTTGGATGGAAGGTCTTAAAAAGAAGAAAAGCCCCTAAGCTTACACAGGCAGTCTTGTGTGAGCACCCAGAGGCACATGGGAATGGTCTCCAGGCACCAGGTGGTGCTTTTTTCCCATGGCTCCCTCGCTTCTAAGTTCAAAGAAAAGGAAAGGAGTGGCACTGGTCAGGGAATTGGGTCCTCTGCTATAATTGTCAGAACCATCATCCGCTGTAAGGTCTAAAAAAGAAAATGAAATGTGTACTAAACTGCTAACACTGTTCTGTGGATCTCTGTGCTGAGTAAGCCTCATGCTAAGTGTGAGAAATGTTTCCTCATTGAAGCCTCAGAATTGTCTTATACAGTAGATGATATTATTATGCTTAATTGCCTGGGTGAATAAGTGGTTAATTGTCCAAGGCTATTCATGGCAGGTTGAGCTATGACTCAACCCAGGCCTGTCTGATACTTAAATTAGTACTTTTGACCTTTAGGCTGTGGGTTTTGACGCTGCTTTTTTTGGTCTCAGACTCATGCAGACTCCCCCAGGATTTCAACCTGCCTAGCACCACTTTGGACTAATAAGAAGGGTAAATCTGTCTGTGGTATTAATAAAAACACCTCCATTCCACCCTTTTTTTAATATATGAAAGGATGAAAAAAGGAACAACCCTGTGTTATTGTATATTGCAATATAACAGGGACGTTATGTTAGCAGTTCTCTAGTTTTAAGCTGTTAACTTTCGATCAGGTTACAACTACTTTATCTTAATCAATGGACTTACCCTATGTAAAGGCTACCAAAGAATTCCATAACTTCACTCAATGCGGGTGATGAAGGTGAGGCAAAATGGTGAAGTGTTAAGACAAGGTGCCCAGTAAATAAAATCTGAAAAAAAAATCCCCGTTTTTCCATTGGATATAAAAGATAAAGAGGTTTTTATTCTGGGGGGTGTGTGTATGTGTGTGTTTAGGGAGAATGCTGAATTATTCAGAATGTTCATATACTTCAGGGCCATCATGCCATAAAACAACATCCTTCATTTGGCCTGTGAAGATGTGCTCAGTAGTAACCTATTAACTTGAACAATTCTCATCTGCAGGAAGGGCTTTTTAAATACCCTAACCTCTTTGGCCTATAGTTAAGAATGTTTCTGATAGCCTTTAACAGTGAACATACATATAATTTTTCAACAATCTCAGGATAAAGATATTCTTAGCCTTCTACAAGTATCCAGTTTCTTTGACTTCTGTTTCTTTCTGTTAGTCTCTGGGAATGAAGAGATTCATGCATATGAAATGTTACCTGCATGTAAGCGAATGCATTATAAGCCTTTTTAAGGGATAGAAATAAGTTGAATAACTTTGGCACTTTAAAGTTTTCTCGCATCAAGTTTGCGTTGTAATAGTTCTGTGTTTTCGTTACAATAAAAATAAAGTCACTTTTTTTCATGGGGCAGAAAAAGCATTTTGCAGAGAATGGCTATGATTCATAATGTATGACTTGAATAAGTGCAATGATGAATTATAAACCCCCCAAACAAATGAGTATCTTTTTTTTTTTTTTTTTTTTTTTTTGAGACAGAGCCTCAAGCTGTCCCCCTGGGCAGAGTGCCGTGGCATTACAGCTCACAGCAACCTCCAACTCCTGGGCTCAAGCGAGTCTCCTGCCTCCGCCTCCCAAGTAGCTGGGACCACAGGCGCCCGCCACAACGCCCGGCTATTTTTTGGTTGCAGCCGTCATTGTTGTTTGGCGGGTCCAGGCTGGGGATTCGAACCCGCCACCTTAGGTGTACGTGGCTGGCGCCTTAGCCGGTTGAGCTATAGGCGCCGAGCCACAAATGAGTATCTTAATTGAGTTAACCCCTCTTTTCCTGATTATAAGCTATCATGCTGAATATTATTTACCATACTGTAAAACTCTGCTTCCTAGATCTTTCAGCACTTCTTTTTTAACCTTTTTCCTTAATTACAGAGAACCTGAAGACTTTTTTTTCACCAAAACAATACGACCGGAGCTTTGTATAGCTCTGTTTGTGTAGACTTTCTCCTGAACCAGCAGTGGCTGGCTGTTTTCCTTGTCCTAGCTGGTCTGTCCCAGCACAGCTGCATTAAATCAGCCTCTCTGGGGATCTGGCAAGATGATGGAGATGTGTTTGCAGTCAGGGGGGCCAAACACAGAGGCACACAGACCATATTTAACTCATCATAACGCATTTCTCTGTCACAGGCACAAGCCACTCTTAAATGGGATCTAAGCCAGTCACTTTTGTCTCACAGCAGGCAGTATTAGATTTGTTTTATTATTTTGACAACTTTCTGACAAAAAAGAGATAAACTTAAAACAGTACAAATGGTCAAATGTGGTAGCTTCACCAAAACCAGTGTGAAAGTTGAGCCTCCTGGCACATGCCAATAATCCCAACCACTCATGAAAGTGAAGCCGAGGGGATCTCTTGAATGTGAGCTGCAGTGCCCCTGTGAATTACCACTGCACTCCAGCTTGGGCAACACAGTGAGACTCTGTCTCTAAAAAAATCAAAACAAACAAAAACCACGTGCAGCCTGCTGACCATCAGATTGGAGATATGGCAAGGCTCAGTGGACAAGCATTGCCTATAGTGTCACATATCCTTTACTGCTACAGTAGGGAGGCTGGGGGGCCATGGAGCCCATTGGAAAGATCTTCATGAGTCCAGCACTGCTGAAGCACGAAGCAAACTTAAGGCTTATGTGCTGTACCAAGAGAACAGAAAAATTTCAAGAGCTTCCTGACCATGGCTACCATGGGAATGGGTCTCAGTACTCAACCCATGAATTATCTGGCCACACTGACTGGTTCTCACACCAGAGCTACTTCTTTGATGTGATCCTCAAATCCCAAAGATTCCCAAAAGCAGAGCCACAGACAAAACAACACAGGAACAATAATTCAATATACATGTATTTAGCCACTTCCCCAAACACCAAGATCCAGCAGACAGCTGCTTTACTCTTGAGTATCTGAATCTTGAGACAAAAGAAGAAACCAAACTCACAAATTGTTTGTCTTCAGGATATGACATAGTGAGAGCAGTGGTGGAAGTTATTTGTCTCATTGTTATTTTTAAATGTATAGCTTACAGATTATAATTCTGTATGTGTATTCTCTCCTGATATGGTAAAGAAATCATAATAAGGAGATAGTTGGCTTAATGAGAGTGTATCATCACTGCCGTATCTAGGATAATGCATGTTTAATTACATAAATCAAGTCTGTTAAACAGTTTTATTTAAGATGTGGGAGCTTATTAAAATTCTTGGTACCTTAGCCAGATGTTATGGAGGGCACCTGTATTCCCAGCTACTCTGGAGGCTAAGACAAGGGGATTGCTTGAGTCTAAGAGTTTGAGGTTGTCGTGAGCTAGGACTCCACAATACTACCCAGGGCACAGAGTGAGAGACTTTCTCAAAAAAAAAAAAAAATCTTTGTACTTATTCAACAGGCCACTTATAAATAACTTGAAACCCATATTTATAGTTCCAGTGACTTTATTTCTATTCAATATTTGTAAGTAATTTTTTAAAATCTCAGCTCTTGGCTCGGCACCTGTGGCTCAAGTGGCTAAGGTGCCAGCCACATACACCTAAGGTGGCGGGTTCAAATCCAGCCCGAACCCGCCAAACAACAATGACGGCTGCAACCAAAAAATAGCCAAGCGTTGTGGCAGGTGCCTATGGTCCCAGCTACTTGGGAGGCAGAGGCAGGAGACTTGCTTGAGCCCAGGAGTTGGAGGTTGCTGTGAGCTGTGATGCCACAGCACTCTACCCAGGGGGATAGCTTGAGGCTCTGTCTCAAATAAAATAAAATAAAATAAAATCTCAGCTCTTTAAAGAGCATAATGAACAGTACAATGACTAGGACAAGTTCTGAAATCAGATAAGTCTTGAGATCTATTAGCATGGTTACATCTTGAGATATATTAGTGATGTGTCTTTGGACAAATCAATGAACCCATGTAAGCTTTCTCTCATTAGTAAAACAGACATTTTTAAAAAATGGATTACTAAGGATTAAACGAAATCATGTTCATATGACTTGGCACATAGTACACTATCACCACATTAGTGCAGCTTATTCCAATTTAGTTTCTTTAAAATGTCTTAAAATTCACATTGCCCCCATTTTGTTTTTAATTTGTTTTTATTCGTTTTGCTTATTTATTTAGAGATACAGTCTCACTGTGTTGCCCAGGCTGGCCTAGAACTCCTAGGCTCAAGCCATCCTTCTATCTCAGCCTCCTGTGTAGCTGAGATTACAGAATGTGCCACCCTGCCTGGCTGGCAGTAAGTCTCATTTGGTCTGACACACAACTTCTGCTTTCCCACTCACACACTTTTATTCAAGTTCACACCAAGGCTGTCCCCCAGTATGCATCCTCTTCACCTTACATTAATAACATTATTTATTGCTTTTTATGATTATTTTCACAAATTTACAGAACTTAAGACTGAAGAGAACATAAACTAAACGGGTGCTTCCTTTTGTAGATGAGAAAAACTGAGGTCCAGCCAAGTTAGATCATCTTTCCCACAGTCACATGAGCCAAGTCACCTGATTTCCAATACATGGCTTTCTAAGATAATGTGACCATAAAGTAAACATTTTCTTTCATATATTTTATATTTTAGATGGCCAAGGGTTTTAATTTTGTTGTGTTAAGACAGCTCAGTTTATGTTTCCTGTCTTTCAAAGCAATGGTGTTTAGTCTGATTCAAAATAAACACAGTGGGGTCATGTTTCTTTGTGTGTGTGTGTGTGTGTGTGTGTGTGTACACATTTAGTTTTATTATAACAAAGCAACTTGTACACTTTTAACATTTAAAACTGAACATCATCTTTCCTTTCCAGTGAAACCAAAAGAATATTTAAAAATGAACCGGAACGAAATTACAATAGAGAATGTCATTTCCAAACATGATCCTACAGGTTCTGCTGATTCTCCCATCGAGTGGCAGGGCTCAAGTTATCATTAAGGAAGAATTTGTTTTAAAAGTGTCATCTTAAACTACAAGGATGATCATTAAACATCACAATTATACATGCCAAAGGAGAAGCCGTGTTGTCAAAATGCCCACTTAACCCCCTCAAACATCTCAAACCCACCCTCTGCTGACCTCCTATAACCCCATTTTTTAAAGTTTTTTTTCTTTTTTTAAACAAACAAAAGTAGACATACATATTGGTAAATGCTAACTGCCCATATTCACAGGGAGATGCGGTGTACTCACTGAGCCCAGTAGACAGAGAAAGGAGGGGAAAGCTAGAATTCTATGCACTGCTAGGCAGGGCCCGCACCCTCCAGCTTCAGGCAAGAGCAAAGGGAGCAGGTTTCTCCTTTTCCCACAGAGCTCGATGGTGTTGAATCCATACAGTTTTTGTTGAACTAGGAAGGGATAAAAATGAATTCGGAACAAAAAGGGGTAGAGATTTTTTTTCTCATTGTATTCTGCTCAAGAAATTTCTCCCCAAACGTTGAGAACCATGGTGTACAGAAATGAGACCTGAAGAACAGGGCAAGTAAGCACAATAAGGGGGAAAAATACTACAACTTGCTACCAGGAACTGGAGAAACATTTTTTAAAAGTTGGAGTCCATCAGTGTCCTGTTAGTCATCTTCTCCTATATCCTCCTCTCCTTCCTCTACTTCATCTTCTGCATCTTCATCTAAATCTTCTTCTTCATCAATATCTTCTAAACCTTCTTCCTTTCCTCCTCCTTCTCTTTCGCCTTCCCCTTCCTCTTTACTCCTTTCTCCTTCTCCTTCTTCTCCTCCTTCCCCTTGTTCTCCTCCTGCCCCTTCCTCTTTACTCCTTTCTCCTTCTCCTTCTTCTCCTCCCTCCCCTTCTCCTTCTCCTTCTTCTCCTCCCTCCCCTTGTTCTCCTCCTGCCCCTTCTTCATCATCCATATCAACAACCAAATACAATTGTAATGGATTCAGCCAAATATCATCCTTGCTGACCTCTGCTAATTCATCTGCACCTGCATCAGAAGGGCCAATAACCCAGGTACGGAAGCTCTCTGAGTCCTCATGCTGCCTTTTCCTGCTGGCTTTATTCTGTGTTTAACTGGAACACTTTGTCAAATCCTTTCCAGACTTCCGTTTGATTTCAGTGGACTTTGAAGATGGATCACTACTTTCTTTCAGATGAAATTCTTGGGAGAGAACTTTATTTTCAAAGTAAGGATTTTCATCAAAATAAAACTCTATTCTGTCACCTGACTTAATATCTTCAAATTCTGTCACTTTGACACTGGTCAAATAACGTGATGCCTCTTTGTCCTCCTCCTCGAGCAGGGCAGACACTTGTGCATGGTTGACAAATGTTGTTACCCTATATTTGGGATTTTGGTGATCAACTCTTGACTCCTTCTGAAAAAATGGTTGGCGAAGTTCTACTCCGAAGTTCTGTTCTACTCTCAAAATCTCTTCACCAATTTGTTCATGAAGTCTGCCCATTTCATTTTGTGCCTCATCAATATGTTTGATGGCTTCCTGCTGTTCTTTGTCCTCTTCTTCTGTAACCCCAGAGAGGCCCAGGTGTCCTGAGACTCTCAGAAGTACATGGGCTTGGTTTCTTCTTCTGAGGTAGAGCAGAGACTGGAGTTTGGGAGCCACACTGTGAGTAAAGTCCAAGAACCTGACCATGAGTCTCCTTGTTCTGCTGGAAGAAGCTCAGAGAACTTGAGGTCTTATTATTTTCCAAAGAAAAATCTTTAAATCTAATGAATTTGGTCATGATTGAAATTTTATTACTGTTTGATTGCCTCACTATCACAAAGCTAATCACACACAGGTGAACAGAGTGGTACCACCGTCTAGTACTCAGGGAAGAACGGTGCATATGTGCAGCAGTGATCCAAGCACTGACTCTCCAGTGCTCAGCAGAGACATTGAGTGGCTGCAGCACCTGCCTCCTCCTTGCTATGGCTCCCTAACACTCTTTGTGCAAAGACAAAATCCTTAACCTCACTGCAATGCCATGCAAGGTCTGTCCCGTGGCCATTCTTAGGCTTCTCTTCACCTCTCTCTGCCACTTCTGAGTTGCCATCTGCTTTCTTTTGACTCCTACTATTCTCTTCGGTCACTTGTGCCACGAGCCCTTGCATGTGTTCCTTTTATATGAAAGTTCCTTTCTCTTTTTATCTAGTTAACTCATCTTCACTTTTTTGGTCTCAACAAATGAATCACTCTGCTGAAATCCCCAACTGATTAAAAATCTCATTGGAGATTTTCACGAGCCACCTATTTCTTCTTTCGCCTTCATGAAATTTATCAGCCATAATTTGTATTTGTGATTGGATGATTATTGTCTGTCTCCGCTGCTACTGAAAGCAAATAATAGTGATTAGATTTTGTTCACCATTGAGACTAAAGGGCCTCTTTGTCTTGTCTGTCTGGTACAGGAAAGAAACATAACAATATTCTGGACATTGGTTAAATAAATGTACACTTGGATACAAGAGAGACTGAATGAGGAATGAGTGGACAAATATTATATGCTGGACCAATATATTTGTTGCATTGAATTTATTTAAATGGCTTCCCCAAAACTTTAATCTAATATCACATTTTATGTACAAGTAAAGTCAAACACAATTGATGATACTGGAAAAAGAAACTAAAAGAAAAAAGACCCTCAACATGAAAGAAAGGGAAATACTATTCCTTGGGTTAAAGAATCAGAATGAGATGCAAGCCCAGGATACCACCTTGTGGCTGATTTTCACATTTACCATTTTCAACTTGCCTGGAACTTTCCTACTTTATGTATGTATGTATGTATTTATTTTTCATTAAATCATAAAGAGGTAGGTCATGTATACATTAAAGCATTTATGGGGTACAATGTGATAATTTCATGTCCAATTTGGAATGCATACTGGTTAATATATCCCTCCCCTCATTTACTTAATTATTGTGTTAAGACATTTATACTCTTGGGCGGTGCCTGTGGCTCAAGGAGTAGGGTGCCAACCCCATATATACCAGAGATGGCAGGTTCAAACCCAGCCACTGGCAAAAAGAAAAGACATTTATACTCTTGCAATATGCACCATAAGTATGAGCTTTCCTACTTTAGAAGAGCGCCATTATAAACTATGGCAATTGAAAGAGAGGGGAAAGGAATTTTGCTCAATTAAATATTGCTTGCATGTCATAATCCTAAAGAATTAGCTCAAGCATTATCATCCAATCCTTTTAATTTGTTGTTTTAATTAAATATTGAATTGATGCCAATGAATAGTATAACATATAATAAAAGTTTTAATCAGGGTGGTGCCTGTTGGTCAGTGGTTAGGGCACCAGCCCCATATACCAAGGGTGGCGGGTTCAAGCCCGACTCCAGCCAAACTGCAACAAAAAAAATAGCCTTGTATTATGGCGGGTGCCTGTAGTCTCAGTGAATGGCCTGGGCCCAGGAATTGGTGGTTGCTGTGAGCTGTGTGACACCACAGCACTCTACCAAAGGTGATAAAGTGAGACTCTGTCTCTACACACACACACACACACAAAAGTTATAATCAAATGAAAATTAAAAGACACCTACTCCCCACCTTTGCGCTGTCAGTACTTTAAAATTCCCCTGCGTGCTTCTTTCCAAATCATTTCTCCATTCCTCAGGAGTAACCACCTTTATTTATAGTTTGCCATCTATGTGTATATCAATAAATAAAAATATATAGCATTATAAAACTTCACATAGTATGGGATCATATGGTTTTGACTTGCTTATTCAATCAAGTATTATTTTCCTGGCATTCATCATGTTAATAAGAAAAACTTCAATTCAATTTTTTTAACTACTCTATAGTATTTCATTATATGACTATACCACAATATATTTAGCCACTGTACTCTTGACAGACATTTAGGTTGCTTTCTGTTTGGGTCCATTATGAATGGTACCCTATGAATGTTCTTATGTCCATCTCCTAGTGCACATTCAGGGATTTTCCAGCAATTGAATTGGGTATGGGAACCTCCAACTTCACTAGACAGTATCAGTTGTTTTCCCATATATTTTACTGCACCAATGTCCTCTCCCACCATTTGTGTATAAAACTTTCAATCGTTCTCCTTTCTTGTCAACACTGGACATCGTCAGAGTTTTCCACTTCTGTCACTTTGATGGGTGTAACTGCAATCTCTCTTGTTTCAGTTGTCATTTCCCTGATTGTCAAAGAGGTTGATCCCATTTTCAAAGATTTATTGGTTACCCGTGTTTCTTTTGAGAAGTTCCAGTTCCAGATCAACTAAGTCCATAGTTTAAATTTTAAATTGGTTTCCTTCAACTTAATTATTGTAGAAATATTTTCCTATAGCCTACTCATTAAAGTAAGAAGATGAAAAATAAAGAACCATTTTTATGTCAATAAAATCCACATGGAGATGTGTCAAGGGTTATTTTTAAATGAACAAAAACTGCGCCAAAGGAAAAAAAAACCACTTGTACATATCCACTGGCCTATCCATAAATGCAAGTACATTTGTGATTGTCACTAAATTTATGAATCAAAGGTTTTCACATCTTTTTACGATGGAATTGGGCAACCCTTCGTAAGCAGCTGCGAGGATTAGCTGTCACCAAACTAGCAATGCATAGAATTCAATTATACATTGGAAAAAGAACCTGCAAAGTCGTAGAATTCCTCTTTGTTTCTCTGCGACTCTCCCCCATGAGCCACCCTATTTGTAACAACTTCTCTAAAAAGGACTTCATATTGTCACCAATTTGTTGTAGTGTGGAAAGTGTCAAAGAGTATAGGATTCAAGTTAGGCAAGTGCCGAGTGGGATCCTGCTTCACCCTCAGTCACTTGTGTGACCTTACGTTGCATAAACTTTCTGAATCTATGCTTCCGAGATGACAACACAAGGATGATTATTGCAAAGACCCATTTGATTATTGTGAGTCAAGTACCTAATTCAGCATCTTAAAAAGCTCAATAAATGTCCAATACTATTCAGAATCTTAAAAAGCTCAATAAATGTCAAATATTATTCAGAATAACTCAGTTTAACTCTCTTTCCTCTTGTTTTCCCTTAGCAGAAATGTAGAGCAGTCATTCACATAAAGATAGTATGATGAACTCAGAATGTATGTGGTTGTTTTCCAGTGAAGTTCTAGTAGCGTACATCTTAATTTAAGTGATTATTTTTTTCATTCATGTAATACCAGCCATATGTCAAACACTATCCTAGAGGCTAATAAAAGTCCTTTCCTTCCTCCTTTGCCACTTTTCAGGCATCTCTGTAATTCTCAAAATGTCTCAGCCCAAACCACCACATCCATGGTAGTAGTCCAACCCTGGATGAAAGATGGTTTTGTACTTAAAATAAACTAATTGAACAAGCCCAGGAAAATACTCTTGATATATAGCAAATATCCTTTGCTTTCTTCAGTGCAGGTGAACACACCTCTTCATATTTGTAGTATTTCTGCAAGCAGTCCATCAGCATTTCCCCATTCTTCATAAGCACAGACTGGAGCCCAGTATGCTGGTCTGCAAAGCAGCACCTCTGAGCTCTGTGTAGGTGACGCGGTACGTGGCTGTGTTTAAATATCACTGAGAAAACGTATTATCCTTTAACTAAAAATTAGATTAGAATACGTAAAAGACAGTAAGGAAGATACTAACTGAAACCTTAAAAAAATCATTAAAAATTAACCAAACAAGAGACATTTGCCATATGCTATTAGTGACTGCACAGCAATCTCAAGACTCTTTCTTCTTTTGGCTTCCTTGACCCTGACTTTTCCTAACTCTGCTCCTCAGACTTTTCCTCTTTTGTTGTCCTCCACCCAAAGCCAAACCTGCACATTTCAGCTCTTCTTATTGCTACTTTCAAATCTTATGGCAAGCATTTCCACTTTTGAGGCATCAGCCCCCACTCAGAGCAGAATCTCTCTGAAATACATCATCGTGTACAGGACAGCTTCAGTTGGATGACCTCTCTTTACTGTAAATCTAACTACAACATAGCTTCCCGCTTCGCCTCCCTCCCAAACATTACAAAGTAATCTGGCCATGATCAAAATCTTAATCATTTTCTCCTTTGGTTCCTATTCTACTGTAATAGAGGCAGTGCTATTCACTTGTCTATTCCTGTGCCTACAGTGACAACTGGCTTGGAGTGAGAAATCTGTGTTTGCTAAATAGATGAATGAATGAATGAATGAATGACAACATCTCTGTGAACTATGCATGGAAGCTATTAGCATTGCCCTGTACACATTAGGATCAAGAGGCTCAGAGAAGTTACTGCACTTATCCCTGATAAACCCAGCTAGTATTGGCACAGTCAGGATTAATCTACAACTTCTGGCTCTAGAACAAGAGTGTTTTCTTTGCTTACATAAGACCTATTTTTCTTCTCCATATTTGCTTTTCCACAACATCTAACTTACAGGTAAGTCTTGTCTTTTCCCCACATCAGTCCAGTCACGCAGCACCTTGAATCCTGTTTCTGGCAATGACCTCCAAGACAGACTCGGTTACTGTGTCTTGGCCTCCACCAGTCAACTCTGCACCTTTCTTTGCCTAATTGCTTTCATCTTCTCCTTGGTCTCTTTACAACATACTATTTTCTTCATTGCTGCTTCCTTCTTGAAGCGCTCTTGTCCTTTTGTTACCTCTCTGACTACTCTTTCACTATTTTCTTTGCCGGTTATTCTACCTCTCGTTCTTCTGTACTATACTCTCAGCTGGGGTTTTTTTCCTTATTGTTGTGTCCATTTTATAGATTCTCCTTTTGGGAGAGCCCAGATCCTCTCGGATTTCTAAACTAATGTCTCCAAAATTTATACCTTCAACCCTAACTTAGCCACCTAGATTTCCAACTACCATTTAGCTGTGCTGTTTCTGTGGGAATCAAACTGAATTTACTTTCCTTCCTTACCTTATTTTAGCATCTCAGGCTCCCTGTTATTTTTAATGTCACCCCAATTTTGCCTACCAGGCAGAACCCAAATCTCAGATTGGTTACTGATATCTCCCTATTGTTCACTCTTTATATACTCCCAGACATCAAGTCCTCTTGGATTCCATTTGTACTTCCTTACCTTGTCTTAAATTCCTCCATAATCTGGCTGCAGCCACCTATCTGACAACATGGGCAGTGCTCCCCAGAACAGGTCCCATTCTCTTCTCAGGCATCCCAGATACAACTAGCCTTTAGGTCTGGCTTGAAAACCAGTTTTCGAATTCTAGTTTCATTCCAGCACTCACTCCCTTCTCCTTTCCTTTACTAGATCTTATGAATATTTGATGTGGCTGATCAAATAATCAATGAATGCTGCCAATTATTTTTGTTAATGGCAATTATAATAACCAATATGTTTTGTCTTAGTTTTGCAATGAAATGAAAGCTCCTTAAGCACCAAGAACACATTTTCTTTTCTCAACTGGCACTGTCACAATGCACATCCTGGACCAGCATTCTCCTCTTCCAAATCAGCACAGCTAAAAGGAAAGCAAAACAAACCCATTTTAATTGTAGTCAAGCTTTCAATCCATTTATACAGTCATGAAGTTTCGGTTTTAATAATGAAATGGCAAAAACAAACAAACAAAGAAAAACCCCAACAATTCAAAAAGAGGCAAAGGTTAGAATGGTATAGAAATCTTGGGATTAAAAAAAGTTAATATCAATATAACACCATTTTTCTTCTCTTTGACTCCAAATTCCATGTTTTCTTTTAAGGAACCCATAGAATTCTACTCTACTGAATGTAAGAATACTTAATGATGCTTAGATGCATTTTTGTGGTGCCTATGATTTATATATGAAAACCTGACACCCTTTATGTAAGAAATTTACCATATTTGTGTGAGTCTCCCAGAGAAAATTGAAAACTTGGAGATAAAATAATTAACTAAATGGCTTATTAAAAGAAAACATGATAGACTAGCTACTTAATAATTAGCCAACCATATCTCTCAGAAAAAAAGTTTCGTACTCATAAAGGAGAGCAGAATAGGAATGGTTCTAATGTACCCATTTACTCTGCAAAGTACATAATCTACATGATCTAGAAAAAAATAAAGATTGACTCTAAGCAAATACAAAGTAGACAGAATTCCTCCTAAAATTATTTTCCTCTTATAGTGAGCAAAACAAACTAAAAATTGAGTAAAGTCTGAAAAAAAAAAGAATCACTGTTTTAAACACATCGAAATTATTTTCAAAGACTGAAAAATGCAAGCTTATATAATTAGGGATCTATATGTTGTTTAATTGTTTGTAAATGATATCTATAAAAAGGTATGGAGGGTTTCAAATATTAGATTAAATAAAATTTAAGAACAAATCGAATTTTTATTGTCAAAAAAGTCAGCAACTGCTAAATCAATAGGATTATTAAGTAGATTCAAAGCGAAAAAGACTTCTTCCCTGACCGGGAATCGAACCCGGGCCGCGGCGGTGAGAGCGCCGAATCCTAACCACTAGACCACCAGGGAACTTATTAGAGCGCTTTCTATGACTATACTTGTTTCTTTTAAACTCTGTACAGCCTCTTGACCACTAGAGGGTGAACTGTCGCCTCTAAGTCACATTCATTTTGTTCCTGCTCTGGGTCTCAGCCTGAATTTAGTTCTTGAAATTTAGGGGAATTCTCAGCGCTTCCCGGGAGCTTGGTGATGACCCCCTTAGGAAAAATCTGTATCCTCCAGATCTGATTCTTTTGAGACCGCCATGCTGGATTAAACGTCCTGAAATTGTCATTCTATTAATAACAATCACGCAAATCTTCCTCCTCACCTAGGCAAGGATTACTATCCAGAGCCTGGTAATTTGCTTTAGTATTTTCTTAAACATTTTAGCCGCTCTTTCCGAATTTAACTTCCCTCTGTGCGTCTGTCTTTCTCAGTAACCCGAATATTAAGCCCCAGTGAACACTTAACAGTAGTAAATGGTCCCCGTCCCCGGAGGGCAGCATCTGGCCGCGGGGAGCCGGAGCGACACTTGGTCCAGGGTCCAAAGCGCGTACTTGGGAGGTAAATAGGTGATGCGGGGCTCCCAGCCTCGCGCGACCCCCCTGTATGGCGATCTTTGTGTGTAGATCCTAAGGGAGCTGAGAGACCTGCGGATGGCCTGCCTAGTGAACAATCAGAGCACCCACCCAGAAACCCAAGGGATCCTTCAAACACTGTGTTTCGTATTCTCTAATTTTTCAAACAATGCTGTTATCTGCGCAATTGCTTCCTTTCTCCGCATCATGTACTAGACACGGCCAGGAAATGATGCAATTACCAAAGGGGTCAGGAGAAATTACAGCCCAGTTTCAGTTTAGAAACCCTCGTTAAATAGGTGCAGAAGGCAGGAGGATATAACTCAACTTAGAAAGTGCCAGCGGTTACCGTTGAAGAAATACAACCTAAGAGACTCCGCTCCTCTGCAAGATGGAAAGCGAAGCTATAAATTTGTAATGAACAAGCTCACAACCTCCAGCACCACTGTGAGTTACAGCGTTCAGCCGGTACCACAAAATTAGGTGAGCTTGTGCTTGATATTGTTTTTTGTTTTGAGCAATTCGGAGATGGAGTTTAAATCATGAATATAATGTATCTAAAATTCTTTAATAAGGAATAAAAGGAATTATTAAGACTTACAAGTAAAGATGAAACAATCTCTAGAAGAAATTTCTCAACTGTTGTATTTTATAACAGATGAACAAACGCCTTTCCTACACCAAGGACTCTTAGGGAACGACGCTCAGTAGGTGGAGCTCTTACCTCTCGGTTGCAGAGTTGTCTCTAGTTTTGAATACAAAGATAAAGCAACTATTTTTCTTATAATTTTTAATAGGTTTAATCGCAATATTTTACACAAGGTACAAAAGGGTACCCTGAAAGCCACCCTTGCCATGCCTATCCCCTATTCATTTCTTCTTCCTGGAGGTAACCAGTGTTGCAAGTTTCTCCTGTATCCGCTCAGAAATAGTCTGTGCATGTACAACAAACACCCAATTCTTTTTTCCCAACTTCTAATTTTGAAACATATCAAACCAAAGAAAATTGCAACTATAGGACAGTGAACACAATCACCTTTCATTTAGACCAGTGCTGTATAATTTTGTAGCTCCAGCATGTGACTACTGTGTACTAAAATGTGATTAGAAGTTCTGTGAGAGTTGACTTAACTCTGGATATTAAGCTATAGTATGAAAAAAATGTAAAGTACTTCGTTAATACTTCGTACACTGATTACATTTTAAAATTATAATAATGTGACATATTAGGTTAAATAAAGCATGAAAATTAATTTCGCCTTTCAAAACTTTTTAAGTGTAGCTAAGAATATTTATATAAGTGGCTTGCATTATATTTCTATTTTACAGTACTGATCTAGAGTCACTGTTTGTTAATATTTTTCCATTTTTGCGTTTTCTTGATCTTTTTTTTGGAACCACTTGAGGTTAGTTCTTAAATTGTCCAAAATTTGGCCAGAGAGAGTCCCTTCAAGCTGGCTCATATGTTCTTTGGGCATATCCTTTTAATTTTTTTTTTTATCCTTTTAAATTTTTGAGCACTTCTTTATTTTCTAGCACAACATAACCTATGTGTATACACCCCGTACTTTATAAAGTAACTTAGGAAGAATTAACATCTTCATGCAAATATCTATTCTTTAATTTCTTTATTTTGTACACAAATGGCAGAATACTCCACATACTGTTCTCTAACTTTTTTTTTATAACTATTGAAGGGTATCCATTATTTACACAAAGAGTTTCCTCATTATTTTTGATAACTACATGGCATTCTATTGTATAGATATTTTATTAAAGCAGTTCCGTATCATTGGGTGTTCTGATTGTTTCTAATCTTTTGCTGTTACCAAACTACTACAACAAATTATCTTGGATCAACAACTTAACATTTAGTTTTTATTAATTTGCCCACAAGTGATTCATCTTATATAGTGACAATTTCTAGTTTGCAAATGTTGTTATATGTTAGAAGAAAAAACATAGCATCGATACAAATTCAGCTATCGTTATAATTTATTGATAATTTTATTTTTCATTTATTATTTCAACCTGACTCAGCTGTTCTTCTTTTGTTCATTCACATAACAAATATTTATTGAATCTAATATATGTCAGGTACTATGTTAGGCAGCAAGGAAATCAAGGTGAACAAAATAGGATCCTTGATCTTAAAGCTTAGACTGGTGGGATTCAAGTAACCAAGTAATTACAATGTAGCAAAGAAGTAACCAAGCAATTACAGTATAGTAACCAAGTAACCAAGCAATTACAGTATAATGAAAGAAATGTAGCACCATAACAAGTTTATTAAATAGATTAAAAATCCATCTTTGGCACTCTTATGTGTTAAACGCATGGCAGAGCATGTGTTAAAGGGAATATAAAATGGTACAGCCACTCTGTAAAATAGTCTGGTGGTTTCTTAAAAAACTAAATTTGTACTTTCCATGACCTAGCAAATGCATTCTTGGCCACTTATCCCAAAGAAATGAAAACTTACATTCACACAAAACTTGCAAATGAATGTTAATAGCAATAGCTTTATTCATAACAACCCCAAACTGGAAAGAACTGAAATGCTCTTTCATAGATGAATAGTTAAACAAACTGTGGTACATCCATACCATGGAATATTTATCAATAAAAGGAAGGAAATATTGATACATAACAACTTGGAAGGATCTCAAGGGAATTATGCTAAGTGGGGGGGGAGGACCCAAACCAAAAGGTTGCATACTGTAGGATTCCATTTATATACCATTCCTGAAATTATAGAGATAGAAATAGATTAGTGGTTACTAGAAATTATGGATGTGATAAGAAGACGAGTGTGATTCTGAAGGGGTAGCTCATGCAAGCCTTATGGTGATAGTTCTGCATTTTATTGTGGTGGTGATATAAGAATCAATCCATATGGTAAATTGCATAGAAACACACACATATGCATGAGGCTGGTGAAATTTAAGCTCTCAAAACTGTACCAATGTCAATATATATGGTTTGGTAGAAGAAATAAGACCTAATGTTAGATCAGTACAATGACTATAATTTACATTCATCTATTGTATATTTCAAAATAGGTAGAAGAGTTCACATTAATTCTTCTAGTATAAGCCATACTGATTTGATCTTTACAAATTACCATGAATGTATTAAATTATTGCATGTACCCCCCAAACTATGTTCTATTTTTGCATCAATTTTTAAAACTGAGTAAAAAAGTTTGTACTAATGTCAATTTTCTGGTTTTGACATTGTAACATAGTTATGTAAGAAGTTACCATTGGGGCAAAGGGTGGGGGAAGCACAGAACTTCCTTATACATTCTTGCCACTAATTATTTCCTTTCAAAGATTCCCTTTTTAGCATATTCACTGTAAATTTCGTTTACCCAGTAAATCCAAACAACTACCACTTAATGTCCCTGTGTGTTTAGGAATTCATTTCGAAGTTATACATTATATCTTAGCTTATTTGAGTGCATTTTTCAGAAAGTGTAAAAACTACATATTGAATTCTACAGCTATTGAACAGACTAATTTTAGCAGAAATAAGACAACAGGCAACTCTCTAAAGGCAGATATTCTTAAATTAGTTCTGAATAAAAGAAAAGGACAAATTCATTGGATCTACTCTAAATTACCAATCATCAGTTTGCAGTGCTGACAAGTACTCAGACAGCAATCCATTTCTGGATGTGGCAGTATTTCTTTCTCCATACACTCTAGTAGATTCCTTTCAAATACGAAGGTGAGTTCTACCTTTTCTTCAGATTTGAAACAAGCCCAAGTGAAGCACTAAACCTTTAAGGTCTCTTCACAAAGGGACCCTTTTACATTCTTCTCAGAATTCAAAATGGTATCTTTTTTTTTTTTTTTTTTTTTTGCAGTTTTTTGGCTGGGTTTGAACCCACCACTCTCGGCATATGGGGCCAGTGTCCTACTCCTTGAGCCACAGGCACTGCCCATAAGATGGTATCTTAATGAACCTATGGATCGATGCCCCCAGTTTGTGAAAATGAACCACGGCCTTCTCTTTAGGTGCAAGATGACTAAGCATATACCTCCACAGATGTCATTAAAATTTACCTCCCATGTCTCAAGTAGCCTGGGTCAGGTGAAAGGAGGGATTTCTCTCTGTACTAGAGAAAGAATAGGTTCAACCATGAAAGTTTTCGGTGTTAGTAGACTAAACTCATCACCCCATGTACAAATCTTCTGTCTCACACCTCTGCAGTGAGACCTTCCGAAGAAGTTCCAATACTTCCTGTGGTTGAAAGCTGGTCATTTATCCAGGGAGCCATTCCTTTTGGCAAAGTGTCAGAGCAATATTTCTTAATATTTCTTGAATTCCAGTTTCATGGGAGAGTACCAGTGTTGTTTAAAAACAGTAATGTTCAACATATTTATTATAGAATTATCTTTTGATAAATAGATAAGAAAAATACTGAAGACATTTCACAGGTGTTATTGTTGGTGATGTTTCTCTAAGCCAGTGGTTCTCAATCTTCCTAATACTGCAGCCCTTTAATACAGTTCCTGTGGGTCGCGACCCACAGGTTGAGAACCGCTGCTCTAAGCCCTGGAGTGCCTAATCCAACCCTCCAGAAAGTCACTTGGGAGAAAACCTGTTGTCTGAATTCAGAGATTCAGCTGCCCTTCTTTTTGTTGCCCTGGGTAGAATGCCATGGCATCACAGCTCATAGCAACGTCCAACTCCTGGGCTTAGGCAATTCTCTTGCCTCAGCCTTCCGAAGCTGGGTCTACAGGCGCTTGCCAGAATGCCTGGCTATTTTTTTTGTTGTTATTGTAGTTTGGCCAGGGTTGGGTTCAAACCTGCCACCCTCCGTATATAGGGCCGGTGCCCTACCCACTGAGCCACAGGCGCCGCCCTCGGCTGCCCTCTGTTAAGTGGAGCGGCAAGGGAAGGGAAGTAACCCCTTTTTTCTTTCTTTCAGAGTTGAAGAGAACTCTGTTTCTCTGTACCCTAAAGTCTCATCATATAAGGGTTATTTCAGAAAAAGTAAGATAACAATTCAATCGAATCTGTCCTATGATAGCCTCTACCTTTCAACAGAGAAAGTATATTGTTACAATAATAACATTTATTGATGGCTATATGACTTTATTCTAAGCACCATTCATGGATTATCTCATTGAATTCCTATATCCACCCTGGAAAGTTGGTACTGTTATCATCCTTTATGGATAAAGCATATCCTTTATGGATAAGGCAAACAAGGTTAAGTAATTTACCCAAGGTCAGCTTGTGGTGGAGCTGTAGTCTGAAGCCAGAACCTGAATTCTTTTTTTTTTTTTTTTTTT